>NC_084464.1:56276760-56576927 GCF_027409185.1 Cynocephalus volans
AGTTATCTTTGTTTGCTGTATTATCTCTTACTAACTACACCCTATTGTCTTCCCACCCAAGATGCTTAAAATCTCCTCCTAAACAAAGACATCGTTAAGAATTCTTTAAGAGAAAGAACCATCTTATATGTTTATATATTCTTTAATGCATTTAACAGTGCATTGTCCATAAGAGATACTGAATGCACATATGAGGCTATGTTGCACAGTGGAGTAAACAGGGGATAGGAAGCTGAAAGAAGTTCATTTAAGTCTTGGCTCTCTCACTAACTGTGTGACCTTGCACTAGCTGTATAACTTCTCTGAGTCCATTTCCAAGTTTCTCAATCTGAAAAAGATGTATGGTTTTTTTAAATAGTGCCTACCTTACAGGACTGTTCTGAGAATTAAATGGGATAATGTGGGCTTTTAGAACTATAACTAGTAATTGAATAATTGGATAATGACAAGAGGACAAAACCTGTTTATGTGACTAGACTGTGTGACTGACTGTTGGGGATCCTTGTCTTTCTGGCTAATGAGCAACAGGCATTCCAATGCTAGTACATTTGCCTAATGTGAAAGCTCAACCTCTGCCAATAGCCTCCCTTCTTCTACTCCCAGTTGCAAACCTAGTGGCAGTCCTCTTAAATGAGCTACTGTTCAGATGGTTCTGGCACTGCAAACAAAACTCACGCATCCTTGTTAATCCAAACAGTGGTAAAAAGGATACCCAAACTCTCTTTGTCTTCAGCTTTGGGTCTTAGTACTTGTGTTCCAATAGTTGCTTCTAAGGCATCAAGAAAGGTCCCATTTAACATCCTGTTACACAAAGATAAATGAATTCCATAATGCAAGGGGAGCTGGTTAATTGTGCTGTTAGAGTATATGATAGTTTTTCACTGTGAATACTCATCTACCTCTCCACAAGTTTTTTATACCCATTTAAGAGCATCTTTACCACTTCACTTTCTTGAAAATTATTTAAACATCTCTTATTGTCTTTGAACTTTTCTACTTCTTTAGCTGAAGCTAATACAAATGGGAATTTTAAAACAATTGTTTCCTTAGCAACTGCCAAATTTTGCAAATTGTCCCATACCAAACTTGGAGATGTAAAAATCATATACCGCAAGCTGAATTATGAAAGATCAGTCAATATCAGGATGTTTCCTAGAGAAATTCATTTGAAACTAACATTAACAGAAAAACACAAAAGATTTTAAAGAGCCCTTGGGTGAAATGATTACACCCAAGTTGTTAAATACATACATATTAACATTTTACTTTTTTCAATATTTTAGGATTTTTATAGAGCTTCTTATAAAATGCCAAAGGATAATAATCACTTAAAGTATTTTTTAAAAAAATCTCGCATATGATAATCAACACTTAAATATCTATTTAATAGTCCTTTTTGAAAAGCATAAAAGTAGATCATTAAAAAAAAATACCTTTACCACATGTACAGCAAAACATCCACACTCACAAGATATTTTTCTTCCTAAGGTTATAAAACATAAAGATACTCATATAATCACAACCTTATAGTAAAGATCCAAGTTCATTACATTAAGTGTGTCATTGACACAAAAATAGGATTTCAAGGTTTCTTTTGTTTATCATCAGTAGTTGCCAATGGGCTTAAGCTGTCTTCTTCCATACTTAATCATTTTGATTATCATCTTAATTAACAGAGGTGTGTTTAATCCAGCTGACCTGTGTTGGAGATGCAATCCATTCAAGGAGCTAGAACACCTTTGCTACATTTGATAAGACTTTTTTTTTCCTTGGCTTGGTGTTGTCTGCACCACACTCAGCCAGTGAGCACACCGGCCATCCCTATATAGGATCTGAACCCCAGCCTCGGTGCTATCAGCCCCGCACTCTCCCGAATGAGCCACGGGCCCGACCCAGACCTTCTTCATTTACTTGTATTCAAACTAATAATTATTGAATACCCACTATGAGTAAGCCCCTGTTCCAGGTACTGGGGATTCAGCAGTAAACAAACCAGACAAGTTCTTGTGGAGCTGACATTCTAATATATGTGCTAATTGGGGGAAGAGGGAAGACAGATTATAAATAAACAGAAAAATATACTTGTACAGTTGTCCTTTGGTATCTGTGAGGGATTGGTTCCAGGACCTCCCGCTGATACCCAAATGGGTATATGCTCAAGTGCCTGATATAAAATGGTGTAATTAATTAAAGGAAACATAATACATAATTGTATATATAGGATGATCACAACTGTGTATAAACAAACTTCCCACAAATTATACACATAGCTTGATAAGAGGGGATTAGAGGAATATTTGTGTTTTATTGGAGTTCATGTGATTGTCCTTAATATATAATATTCTCCTATTAAGTATATAATTTCCTAAATGTTATTCTAGCAACACACATTCTTTAAAATATTGAAAAATATTCATGAGATAAATGACATATTTCAGTCCATTTAGTTTTTAAATTGTCTTTTGTAATTAAATTTATTTGTCCAGATAATTTATTTCAAATAAAAACCAAAACTAAACTAAAAATAAATAAATAAAATGGAGTAATGTTTTTACATAACTTATTCACATCTTTCTATATACTTTAAATTATCTCTAGATTACTTATAACATCTGATACGAAGTAAATACTATGTAAATAGTTGTTATACTGATGGTTTAGGAAAAATGACACTTTTTAAAAAGTCTGTACATGTTCAGTACGAACAGTTTTTTTTTTCCCAAATATTTTTGATTCTTGGTTGGTTAAATCCATGAATGCAGAACCCATGAATATGGAGGGCCAACTGTATATCAGATGGTGAACTGTTAGAGAAATGGAGAAAAACAAAATAGGAGAAGGGGATAGAGAGCCAGTTTGGGCCATGGTGGGCACAATAGCTATTTCACATACATGCTCTGGGGAAACTCACTGCAAAGATGACGTTTAAAAGGTTGAGGGAGTGAACTGTGTAGCTACCCTAGAGAAAAGTGTTCTAGGCGTAAGGAACCGCATGTGTAAAGGACCCATCTTCCTGAAACTCTCTCCTACTCTAAGATGTCTCTGTTCCCCAAGTCCCTGCCTCTTCACTGTTTCCTCCTTTGTGTCCTTCAGTGGTGTTTCTCTTCTCCCCAGTTATAGAACGGCCTGTGTAGAAACAGCTTTCTGCACCTTTCCCTTTAGTGGCTCATCCACTCTTTTTGATGGTGGTGGTGTTGATTGACATTTATTAATTGATTCTTTAAAACATCCATGCAATTAAACAGAATTTACAATTCTCAGGGTATCTGTCAGCAACATGTTAGACATCAACTTAACAGACCAACCTGATCACTATTAGGAGATAGATCAGAGGCCAAACTTCACAGTTACAAAAAAAAAGGGAGTGAAATTATATTTTAGCCAGAGGAAGTATCTCACCCTTCCAGAACCCAGACATCCCATTTTGAAAGATTAGATTTCAATGCTTTCTTCACGAATGCATTTCTGGAGAGGCAGTGACACTGACATAAGATCAGATATACTGATAAGTTATAACCGTAAGAACTAGCAAACTTGGAAAAGATTTTTAAAAGGTCATTTGATTCACCCTCCTTCCTCTTGGCAATTAGTGTTGAAACTTATCCAGGTTACTGGAAAAATTTCCACTGAGAGAAATTCTACAGTTTCTATTCGTAGTCTTATTTAGTGAACTGATTTCAAAGAACATTAACTTATTTAAATAGCACTTTTTGTTCATGTTCATATCCTTGCTTAGAATGCTTTTCTCTCCACCTATGCAAATTCTGCAATGATTTAATAACATTAATTCTCCATAACATCTTACTTGCTCACTGCAATTTTTTTACCTGTAAGTTAATATCTATAACATTTATTTGGCAATTAAATATGAACTATTATTCCTCTTATAACATTACATATATGTGTGTTATTTAATATTTCATGACTGCATATATTGTCTCTCCATTCAGGACTATCACTACCATAAGGGCAAGAACTGGAGCTCAAACAATTTTGTGCTTTAGCATAGTACTTCTTGTATACACAATAAGCATTTGATAAATCTTTGCTCAGTGGAGCACTACAGCTGGCTCATATCAGCTTGCTAGAGCCATTTGTGCACACCTCTTTCCAGCCAGTGTTTGGTGACATCATGTTGGTAGCTTAAAATCAACTGTGATGGGAATATTTACACCATGGAAATTGGAAAATGCTACAAATCAGTAATCTGGGTTTTTACATTTAACTTTACTATTTATCAGTAGTATGACATTTGGTGAGATACCACTCTGTGCCGCTCAGTTTCTTTATCTGAAAATGGAGATATTAAATTAGCTACTTCATGAAGTTTTTGTGAGGAGAATATGATGTAAACTACTTAGAAAAATCCTTGGTACATAGTACATATTCAACAACTGATAATCTTAATTTTTGTTAAATCATCCCTCTATCTATTTCACATATTCTCTACTGCTCTGTAAAGCTTTCGAGGAAGACCGCAATATAATCGTACTCAATGTATGTTAACATTATTTCCCACATATCCCCAGTACACATCCTCTGCTACCTCAAAAGACTCCTCTTTACCCCCCCCACTAAAAGAGAACTTAACCATGGGATAGAAATCCTTCTCTATAGATATTATGGTAGAAATGATCACTGACTGAGAAGTTGGGGCTAAAGTAATAGGTGGTAAGTTCTGGCATCCTGACTTCATAAGTGAAAGCTGGGCCCATTTTCCATGGAATCAATGGAAAATACAAGATTCAGTATTATATTCAGTTTTATTGCAGGTTAAATAGATTTTCTATTGCCAGATGGGAATTTGACAAATATTTATAATACTGTTTTGTGGGGAAAAATTAATTTGTTCCCAATCCCCTGAAATCCTTTTGCAAACAAGACTTGGAAATACAATTCTTCTTAACTGGTACCGCTGTTTATGCTTGGAACTTAATTGATTTTTATTTGTTAACTGGTTCACATCGGATTTAACTAAAACTTTTGTTTCCCTAATATCTTAACTGAACCGATAGAGTAATGAATAGTATGTAAAGATAACGATAGTGACATAGATTTTCCAAACCAATCTCTAGTCCAACCCAGCACTGAGAAATCCATGTGTTTTAAGTTATAGATTTTGGTCTTCAGAGCCATAGAGTTTTAAAAAACTGCTTTATTAAATACTGAGTAGTACCAAAACAATATTTATAGAATATTATTGGATATAAAGAGCCGCAATACAATGAATACTGATGGATCTACCACCTCATTTATGAAGCAAAAGATTACTGATACCTGCAAAATCCTGATCTGGTGTCTGATCTACTTCAGAGATAACCACAGCTTAAATTTAGGATTTATCATTCCCTTGATTTTCTTTGTAATTCTACCAAATGTTTGTTTCCGCATTGTATTATTTAATTTTGCATGTTATTGAACTTCATGTAAATGAAATCATACTTCACTAATTATTCAGCAACTGCTTATTTTTTCTTTCTGAACTTTTAGTTGGAATATGGCATACATACAGAAAAGTGCACAGATGCTAAGTGTGCTCCTTGATTGACTTCCACAAGCGCATATATTCATTTAACCTGTACTGAGATAGAGAAACAGAACATTACCAGCATTCCAAAAAACAGCCACCTTGTAGTTACTACCCTTATTCCTGCCTGGGGTAACTGCTATGCTGATTTCTAATACTGTAGATTAATTTTGCCTGGTTTTGAATTTTATTTAAAGAGAATCACACACATACACTCTTCCACTTCTGGATTTTTCATTCAACATTATGTTTATGACATTCATCTCTATTGTTGCAGGTAGATATACTTCATTTCTTTTCTTTTTTTTTTTTTTAAAGATGACCGGTAAGGGGATCTTAACCCTTGACTTGGTGTTGTCAGCACCATGCTCACCCAGTGAGCTAACTGGCCATCCCTATATGGGATCCGAACCCGTGGCCTTGGTGTTATCAGCACCGCACTCTCCCGAGTGAGCCACGGGCTGGCCCCTACTTCATTTATTTTCATTGCTCTTATTATTGCATTGTGTCAATATATCACGATTTGTTTATTCAGTCTACTGTTTATATTCTTTGGGTAGTTTCCATTTTGGTTATTATGAAGAATACAGATATGATCATTCTTATATATATATTTATTCTCTAGCAGTTTGTTGGTTTAGCTCAATAATATATTTCTGAGATTCATCCATAATATTGCATGTAGCTGTGATTCATTCATTTTTACTTCAAATAATGTTCCATTGGATAAATATTCCACAATATATTTATCCTTTTACTGTTGCTGGTTTCCAGTGTTGCTGTGAAATTCACACATTCCCTTAGAGCATGTATGTACAGGTTTCTCTAGGGAATAACTTCCCAGTTGAATCCTATAGCTCCTTTCCCCCCTCATAGAGTTCTGAAAAATGATTAGCCTGCTCACCCAGTTTTAAAAATTTTAATTTAGTTTTTAAAAATTAAGGTATAATTTCTATGCCACAAAATTCACCCTTTTGACATGCACAATTCAGTGGTTTTTTTTTTTCTTTAAAGTATATTCACAAGGTTATGCAATGACTATCACTATCTAATCCCAGAATATTTTCCATACCCTATAAAGAAACCCCATACTCATTAGCAGCCACTTCCCTTTACTTCCTCTCACCAACCCCTGGCAACCAGTAATCTACTTTCTGTCTCTATGGATTTACCTATTCTGGACATTTCATAGAAATGGAAACATACAACATGTGGTCTTTTGTGTCTGGCTTCTTTCACTTAACATAATGTTTTCACAGTTTATCCATGTTGTAGCATGTATCAGTACTTCATTCCTTTTTATGACTGATTAATATTCCATTGAATGGATATGCCACATTTGTTTATCCATTTACCAGTTGATAGATATTTGAGAAGTTTTCACATTTTGAATATTATAAACATTGCTGTTATGAATATCCATGTACAAGCTTTTGTGTTACATATGTTTTCTTTTCTCTTGGGTGTAAACTTAGGAGTGAAATTAGTGTGTTGTACGGTAATTTTATGTTTAATTTTTTAGGAAACTGCTAAACCATTCTCCACTGCAGCTGTATAATATTTTATATTCCCATGAGCAGTGCACAAGAGTTCTAATTACTCTACATCTTCTCTAACATGTACTATTGTTCATCTTTTTTACTGTAACCATCCTAGTGGGTATAAAGTGGTATCTCAGTGAGGTTTTGATTTGCATTTCTATAATGCCTAATGGTGGTGAGCATCTGTACATATGTTTATTGGCCATTTGTATTTCTTCTTTGGAAAAATGTCTATTCAGATCCTTTGCTCATGTAAAAATTGGGTTATTTGCCTTTTTGTTGTTGAGTTAGAAGAGTTCTTTATGTATTCTGGATACTAGACCCTTATCAAATATATGAGGGATTTTCAAAAAAATTCATGGAAAGATTCATACTATCTTTTACTTCTATTTTCCCACAAAGTTTTGAATTATGCTTGTAAGATTTGCAACTGTTTGTTCCCATTTTGTGAGCTGTCATTTCATTCTCTTGATAGTATCCTTTGAAGCACAAAAGTTTTTAAATTTGACAAAGTCCAATTAATTTATTTTTTCTTGCTTGCTTGTCTTTGAGGTGTCATATCTGATAAACCACTGCCTAATCCATGGTCACAAAGACTTATACTACCTCTATTTTCTTCTAAGAAATTTATAGTTTTAGTTTTTACATCTAGGCCTTTGATTCATTTCAAGTTACTTGTAAATGATTTGAGATACGAGTCTAAATTCATTCTTTTGCATGTCACTCACCCATTTTCAGGTTGACAACTATGCTGGTCATATTTGTCTGTGTTCCCTTCCCCTATTCTGCTGTGTATTTCAGGGAATTACTTTTCCCACAGTCCCTTGACAACTGACTCCCAGGTCAGCTCTCATTTATTATACACATGTCTTTAAACAGAGATTTAAATGCAGAACAGTGTGATGAACACATCCAGCCACTGAAATTAGAGTTTCTGAATCACATGTGTAACTCGCATTCTTTGAAACATCTTTTATACATACATGTGCCTTAACTGTCAGCCAATGGATGCACTAGTGGAAGATTATAGAACCGGTGGAGGGGGGAAGCCAGAGAATTTCTCTCCTTCTCACTCAGCTTCGGGTGGTGTCTCCAGCAGTTACTGTGTTACCTCTGTGGCTCCATATTATACCAGATAACCCTTACCTCTGTGGTTCCCAGTTCCTCAAGGTGGTCCCACAATGCTTCTGCTTCTTAGGTGGCCCTGCGTTCTGCGTTCTGGTTACAACACCTAGTCTTATTCCTATAGTCCTGAGGTGGGAGCAATTCCAAGCTGGTGCTACTCTCTAGACTACTTCATATCCCCCATTGTCTTCTCAGCTCTTTCATAGCCTCTAAAGAACTTTATTAAATTCCCTCTGTTAAAAAAAAAAAAAAGCCTGGAAATATTTCCGTTTTCTTCATTGGCCTTGACTATAAAACATCTAACATTTTTATTATATGTTTAGAAATTGCAAAGAATGCCATTTCCAGTATATTGCAATTATTGACACAAAAACAAAATCTATATATTCCTCTTTCAGATATATTTAGTGCAAGCAAATACCATATTGACTGAAGACCATTGCATTAGTCCATTTCTGTTGCTTATAACAAAATACACAGAACTGGGTACCTTGTAAGAAAACAAAATTTATTGCTTACAGTTTCTGAGGCTGAGAAGTCCAAAGTCCGGGGAACAAGTCTGATGAGAGCCTTGGTGGTGGTGACAGTGACCCAGAGTATCACATTGTGAAATGGCAGAGCAGAAGAGCAAAAGATTAACTTCCTCATTCACTCTCTTTTTAAAGCCCTCCAACCCACACCCCGATCACCATTATTAATCCATTCACTATAGCACGGTCCTACAATCTAATCACCTCTTCAAGGCCCCCCCTTTCAATTACCATGATAGGATTTCCCAACCTCAATAGTTACAGTGGGAATTAGGCTTCTAATATATGGACTTTGGGGGACACAATTTAATCAACCTACAACAACCACCTTCATCCATTTAAAAAATACATGAACACACACACACACACACACACACAAAATACATGAACAATATCCTCATCGGTTGGAAAATTTTATATTGTTTCTTTTTATCACACTTTTATTCTATTTCCCCCACAAACTAACAATTTAATGTTATATATTTTTATACTTCAAGGTCTTCAATTAGTCATACTTGACTATTTTCTAGTGGAAAAACAGGTACATAAATTGAAATTATAAATCATAAAGCTTCCTAAGTCCTTAAGTTTCTGTTAAAATACTTCTGGTGTGAGTCATTATATTATTATTATTGCCATGGTATATAATTGATAAAAACAACATAACTACATATAATTTCTTATAAATAATTATTAAACATGAAAGTTAACCTTTTTTTTTTTTTTTTGGAAATGCATCTCTCATGGAGTTGAATGAAGTGGTATTTTGGTGCCTTGATTAATAGAGGCTCCATGTGGCAGCCAGGGGATTTGTTTATGCCCTGGAGCAATGCATAATAGTAAGGGAAGGTGGCCAGGACATATTCTTTCTTTTGTGAAGTAGGAAAAGGGAAATATGAAGTGAGAAAATGAGAATGAAAGGCAAGTTCCTCGGCAGATTTCTTTTAGGAAGGAGTATACATGACTTTGAGGACTTGGGAATCAATTATCTTAAAACTATCTGTGTCCATGGAAAGTTTTCATGTCCTGCAGGGGTACATATCCTCCAGCATCACGTGGGAAACTACTTTGATGCAATGGTAGCCTGTAGGAACACAAGGTATCCTGAAGGTCATTGAACAGAAGGCTTTCAGACCAAAATAAGAGGCTCGAATCATGTAATGTATTGAATTAATTGAAAACACAGAAGGAGGAGCAAAGGGATAGAGATGGCATAGGTTAATACACTTAAGATAGGGTGCAAGCAGGATGGAAGGACTACACACCTAATTATGCAAAGTTCATAGGTCTTGTCTCTTTCTCTGATGCATCAACCTTCCCCTGATGGTGTGGTTACAAGCCAGAGCTGAGGTTTGAGCAATGGGGCTCAGAAGAAGGATGGTTCCTGGAGCCAATACACAGTTGCTTTATTGTACACCTGGCCACATCTATAGCTTGCGAATGAGATTGATGAACATCTATGGGGTTTATTGGGCAGAGAACACATGGGTCAGAATAGGTGTCATCAATTAGAAGCCAATTTAAGACCTTGTGAATTCTGAGTATGTGATGTATATTAGTGTACCACAAATGTTTGGTGCTCTTAGTCCTTCTATCTCTCCCAACTGAAGTGACGTTAAGCACACATATGCTCTGCTTCCTTTATGCTTAACGTGTCTACTAGCTTTTATATTTAGTCTCATTTCTTCTCCTTATTTATTTCTCTTATTTTCCATAGCAGACTGAATATTCTTAATAATACAGCAAACTATATTAAACCTCGTTGGAAGACCACCACTACATGACAAGTGCTGAGGTATTGATGTCCTGAACCGTAAGGACACCAGTATGGGCTGAGGTGGCTGGAGATGCACTCCCTTGCCTCTAAGCACAAGTATCTCATTTCTTTACTCCAGTATGACATACAAAATATTATCATTTTCTATGTGTTTCACATCTAAGATAGACACTTTGGCATGGAATTGTAAAGTCATAGAGTATATGCATCTTCAACTTTTACTAGATAATGCCAAACTGTTATCTCAAGTCTTTTTACCCTATTCAAATTTCCAATAAAATGTAATGTTCCCATTGCTCCATATTCTCATCAATATTTCATAATTTCAGACAGGGTCATATACTTTAATAACATGAAAATTTCCTATTTTAAAAGATAGAAAATTCAGGTCTAAAGAGAATTTTAAGTATGTTCATTTATTCATTGACTCATTTTAACAAACATTTATTGGCACTTACTGTATTCTAGACATTATGCTAAGTGTGAGGATAAGAGATGAATAAGGCCAGTTTCTGTGCTCAAGGAACTACACTGTATATGGAACACATAAATGTGAACAAAGAATTCAGGTGATGAGTGCAGTAACAGAGGCAAATGCAAATTGATACAGCACTGATGAAGGAGAAAAAAATGTGTATGAGTTTGTGGCAAGTGAGATTAGGAGACAGGTAGGTTGAGGTTTTTCATAAGATGTGTGTTTTCAAATTTGGGTTTTACCTTTTAAACTATGTGTTTGTGATTCTGTGATGATAACTTGAGAAGGCCAAGTTATGAAGGGGTTTTATCCTGTATAACAGATGATATGAAATAATTGAAGAGTTTTAAGCAATGCAACTACATGACTGAAATTGAATTTTAAAAAGAGAACGCTGATAGCAATGTAAGGATGAATTGGAAATGAGATGGGCATGGATGATGAATGGAAGCAGGGAGACAAGTCAGGAGTCCATTACAGCTGAAATTCAAGATAATACAGACGTGAACTTAAGGCACAGGCAATGGAGATAGAAAGAAAATAGAGATGAATGATATTTAGGAAGTAGCATTAACAGAATCAGGTGATAGACTAGAAGTAGAAAATGATGGTGAAGTTTGGTCTATCATGATACCCAAGTTTCTGCCTAAGGGGGTATATTTGTTCATTCAATAAACTAGGATATATTGATCACATACTACATCAGGCTTTATGCTGTCTTTGGGGCTATCTAGGGTTACCATGTTACACGACTCCAGGGGACACAATTCACATTATACATACATGCAATATAGTAGGATTGGTGTTCCCTGGACTTCTTTCTTAATGGTGTATTTCCAGAATTTCTGTGAACTGGAGAAACATAGTTCCCGATATTATGAAACTCACAATCCTGTGTACAATGGGATTGTTAACCATGATGAAAAAAAAACACAGACTGTGTATTTGGCCTTAGAAACATAAATGTTGCCCCTTATCTTTCTTCTTGCCTGAAACAATGAGTTGGGCATATTGGGCATATTGATCTTGAGGGGTTTATGAACTCTTCAGATGGAAATTTCTATGAGGCCATAGGACATTTTACTTCTAAAGCCCTTGTTCAAGGTTTTATAGTGAGTTAATTGAAAAGGTTTCCCAATGTACTTCTGTATTAGTCTGTTTCTGTTGCTTATAACAAAATACAAAGAACTAGGTGATTTATAAAGAAAACAAAATTTATTGCTTACAGTTTCAGAGGTTAGGAAGTCCAAAGTCCAAGGAATGCACCTGGTGAAGGTCTTGCTGGTGGTGACAGTGACCCAGGGGTCTTACATGGCCGAAAATGGAGGAGCAGAGAGAGAGACTAACCTCTCATGTGCTCTTTTTTTTAAAGCCCTCGGAACCACGCCCCTGACCACCATTATTAATCCATTCACTACGGCATGGTCCTACAATCTAATCACCTCTTCAAGGCCCCACCTCTTAATTACCATCATAGGATTTCCCATCCTCAACAGTTACAGCGGGAACTACACCTCAGTGAGGTTGAGGGCGGGGCATCCAATCTACGGCAACTTCTCATTTTGCCACTCTACCCACTCTTCTAAGATGTGCAGAGAAGAAATGTAGTTTACATGTGGTCCTGCTGCTCTGTTCCAGGAAGGAAGTTCAAAGGGAAGAGACCAAGTATCCACTCAAATATAAAGGTTTTGAAAGTTTTCTTTCTTGCAATGGTTCCAAATCACATACTCTCCAACTGAGATGTTCAGAAAATTGAGCAACTCATATTAAAGTTAACAAGGCCACATAAGTGTTTCACACAATAGGACATTTTTGAGGGTGACCTTAATGAATTAAAGCTAATATATTTTTCTTTTCATACATGTCTAATAAAAATTACTGATGGATTGTTTAGACTTTAATATATTTAGATGTATGCCTCCCCCTTTTTCAGTGACAAGTGCAAAGCAACTTTCCAACTATTTTCCTCTCAGTTTGTAATTTTAACACTGACAGTAAGAAACAGTCTATAGAGAGTCCGGCTTTGAACTGGAACATTTTTGCCAGATCTCTGCCTAGAAGGAATGTTATGGTTGAGTTTGTAAATGTTGAAAAGCTTTCAATTTTCAAGGTTAACTGTAATATGAGTTATGCTTCTTATGTATCATACTTCTAGTAATTCTCTTATTAACTTATTTTTCACAGTGCAAGTTTTATCACAGATGCCTTTGAAAAAAGATATTTATTTTTGTATGAACCAATGCCATCAGCATCAGAGAAGCCACGATTAAATAGTGAATGACAATATATAATAAATTGTAACACTTCAACCAGTTTTCATATTTACGATTATGGGTACCCCATAATAATTCCCTTCAGTGATGATAAACACCAGTGAAGCAGGTTAAAAAAGGAAAAATAGACTATACTCAATGAAACTACTCAATGCAACCCACATTTTCAGCGAATAGAGGATAATAAGCTTTAAGCTGAGTAAATCAGATGAAGATCTGGAACATTTCATTCAGTTCAGTTTACTGTAGGACTTTTTCCTTAAAAATAATAAGAATAGTGTTATCCAACAGGATTTTATATTTGTTGATTAGCCATTACATATAAATCGGGCCTAAATGTTTAGGCGAGAATCCTAATTTAAACTTGCTGAGATTCTTTTGTATATATGAGGAGTAAAGTAAGGAGTTTGATTTTAAGGTGTGTGAAAAAATCTCTACTTTAAAAAGCCGAAGAATCAACACGTCATGGTCAAGACTCAAACCTGGTCATCAAAAACTACAGAAACTTAGAGGTTTCACTTAGGAGATAGACATAAATATACTCTTTGGGCAAAGATGTGAATTAACAGAAAAAGAACTCTATTGACAGAGGAAAGAGCACCGGCCATGTAAGCTTTTTTTTTTTTTTTTTAAAAAGTCTTTTCCCCACTCCATAGTGGCACCAGTGAGGATTGCCTCTTTTAAATTTTTGTAAAGATTTGATAATTGAATCCATGTCACTTATTAAAATAATTTAATTAATTTAACATCAGAGACATACAGAAATGAAAAATAACAGGCCCTAAGTATACTTGTAACATATTTAAATAAAACAAAGACAGCTCTAAAATGAATGACAACAACAAAGATGACATATCTTCTGCCTCTTTAAAATTACATAATCATAAGCAGGTGATCCATATTTCTGTTGCCAGAGTGATAACCAGGTAAACACATGATGCATGTGTGCATGCATGCACACATACACACAAAATCACCCTTACATAGGTAGACTCTTCTGTTATATTTGCTATTGATACCTCAATTAGATACTGACAGTTAAAAGATGCCTCCTTTTGTGGGAGAATATGGAATTATTGCAATTTGTATTTACATTTAAGAATATGAAAAAAGGAAAGATGTTGGTGATGAAGCAAGGGGTCAGAAATCACTCTCTAAGTTCTGAATGCCCACAGAGCTAGGGCTGGGTCTGGACTAGGATGAAATGAGTGAGGCACTAACCTTGGGTGCAAAATATAAGGGGGTTCCAAAAAAACCTAGTATTCAAGATATTATTTTAATGCAATATTCTTATAAAACAAATTTAATACCAAAAAACTATGATAAATGAAGTCTCAAAACTTTAAACAAAGAGGGGATCAGATCCCGCACTTGCACAGCACTTCTCTCTCACCCTAGTACCAGTCCTGCCCAGAGAAGCTTCCATTCAACTCTCCTGTTCAGACCAATTGGGCTGGGATATTGGCGCAAGGACCAAGAGCATGGCTTCTAGAAGAAGCCTGAACATTTTCCCCCTTGTAGATGTGCACAGAGGCCCTCTGTGACCTAGCTACAAGCTGCCTAGCCAACTTCATTTCTCCACTTTATTACAGTATTCTCTTCCAGACACGATGGTCCCTTTAATGTTCCAACACATTTTTTCCATTTTGATTTAGCTCAGTATTTTCTAAAAATACTTCAAAGACCTTTAAATTCTTTTAGAAGCAATAATTAAATAAGTTTATACATGCTGTATTTTAAGTTCTTCTCACACAGATTCAAGATGCCTATAGCATATTAAAATCTAGGAGAAAATTGGCAATACTAAATTTATTTTGTTTAACCCAGAATTTTCCCATTTTTATTTTATCATAGAGCCATAGCATTGCCTCATCTCTGAGTACAACTACAATAAGACAGCAATAATCCGGTCCTTCACCCCTTCTTTCCTTCGTGGGGTAATTTTACTCTTCTGATCCTGCAAGATATCTCTCCATCTTCCCTGACCCTGGCTTTTTAAAAATCAGATGTAGGAATGGAGCAGCTGTGGACTTTTTGCATTTGATTTGACTCATACATATTTAAATTGAAGTATAGGCTATGGGATTTTATGGAAGACGTCAGGACGCTGCGAGAGAAATACTGGCCAGTTTTACCCAATGCTTTAAAATATCTCTACTCTCTGTCCACATCTTCCTCTCTTGAGATTATCTGTCTTCTACTTATCATACCTATCAGGTAGAGATACTTATCATGCCTATAATACCTATCAGGTAGAGATAAATCATTTAATAGATGTAATGTGATGTTGGAAATGCTTATTTTATAATGACCCAAATAGAGTGATCCAAATTGGAAACCATTATGAATAAGAATATCTTGGGGACCAGAAAATTGAAACCTTAGCATATCAGTCTAGGTCAAGTGAGGAGAGAAAAACTATACAATAATTTGAACAAGAAAAGTTTGGTATAAATGATTATTAACTATAACAGGGGATTGGAGTAAGAAGGAATTGGCTAGGAAGAAGTAAAGAGAACTGTAAAGATCACAGGAATAAAAGCATCCACTACTCTTAGGGCTGTAAAAGAGCAACCAAGGAAGAGTCCTCCCCTGTTCCCATCCAGAGCTGAGATTCAGACCTTGAACAGGAGAGTGCATGTGCACGTGAGCCAGGAGAAGCTACGTGTGCTACTCTGCAGAAACCTGCTGTGTGAACAGAAGGGCTCCAGGAAGCAAAAACCTTTCCTTTTGCAGTGTCTCTCTAGTGCTCCCTACTGACAAAATCTCAATGACAGCTGGTAAAGGGAAATATTTAATGGTCCCAGATCAATCTTCACAGAGCAGGCAAAAAGGATTAATTTGGAGCTGAGAGACAGTAAGTTGATGACCAGCATACCTAGGGAAGAAAAGTGATCTGGAAGAAAAATAGTGACTAATAGGAATGTGATTGGGGAGAAGATCCTGCTCATCAGAAAGACATTTCAGGAGAATCATTTAAAGTCAGAGTTGAAAGAAGCATTGTTATAGAACTTGATCACAGCTAGATGGGAAGAAGAAAGTCTTTCTTTTGAGAAAAGTCTAGTGAGGAAAGCTTCGGGGAAAACACTAGAGGAAGAGCTTCTGAGTATGAAACCCAGAGGAGCAAAACACTTACAATGGTGACCTAAAACTGGCATCCCCAAGGATTGCCCATAATAGAATCAAGTTGAACTCTGGCTATTCTATTTTTTTTTTTTTTCTGTTCTATTTTTCTTACCACTCTAGTTTGCAATTCAAATTTCTCACACTGTGCAAATGTTTATTTTTGTACTTTATTAGTATTATGGTTTACATTTCTCACCTTGATGGCAGGGTGTTGGGGGGGTGAGGGGGGAAATGGTTCTGCCCTAAAGGCTAAAGTGAAACTTTGGAACCTTGGGCAGTGGGCTCAGACGTGGATAGCACTTTCCTTGGTGCCTTGAAGGTAATATGTGAGCAGATTGATAAAGTACGGATGAATTACTACAGGAAACTTTTAATTTTAGAGAGTTCGTAGATGTTTCATTACAGACCTCTGTAAAATTTTATATATAACATTCAACTGCTGCTCAAACATCAGTGCTAGTGCCATATAGGATTATTGCCAACACCAAAATACCAGAGGGCTGATTTGGGAAAATTAGTTTTATTTCTCTGACTCCTAGGAAATGAATTAGACCGTTTTTAGAAATTTAGAAATTGGTCTCTTTGGGTAACTAGGATGTCATTCAGTGAGTTGGTATTTTAGTCAAACAGAATATATACTTCTTTAGGCAGTACCATTCCTGAAGAGTAATTAGATGGGTGCTCCATAAATGTGGTTCTTAAAGGTCATACGGCAACTGTCAGCTTTTTAATGACAACACCATACTCTTATAAGTGCCTGAAAATGGCCCATGGGAATGCTAACTAAAACAGGGAAAGGTTTATGATGCTAAGTCCTCCCCTACAAACATTTTATCTCTTCTTACAGCCATGCAAATTATTGTAGGTTCATTGACAACGGGAAACATTTGCTGAGCTTAAAACAAATCAGACAGTATTTAACTGTATAAAAAATTAAAATGGAAAAAATATGTCAGAAAGCTTTGAGATCACTTAAGTTATTAAGCTGTCTTAAATGTGTATATAGAATATGTGAATACATTGTATCCCAGAAAATTCTTGATAAGCTCATTTATGTTTCTTGTGTAATCATGTCTAAAGTAGATGGAATAAATCTATTACCTATTTTTTTCGTATTCAGACTACATGAGAGTTTCTACATTTTTTTCTCATCTATGCAGTTAATGTGTTCCCACTACTTGTAAGGACAGTGGAAGATGCTGACATATAGCAATGTGTAAGACAATTGTTCTCAAGTGGCCTGTGAAATTGTACTAACTCCTCATTCTTTTCTCTGTTTTAGCATATCCAAAATTATTAAGTAAAAAATATTAATATAATTAATTAACATTTTATGCAGAAAATTACAAGTTAAATTATATGTTTTCACTTTTAAAGAACTAATCTGGACCTCATGCACACTCCATCTTAACATCCTCTTTAATATTTCTTTCTACTGTCCCATTCTTCCAGGGTCCTGTATGCCTTTCACTTTAGGGCAGGAGTTGGCAAACTTTTTCTGTAAAAATCCAGATAGTAAATATTTTAGGCTTTGTAGGCCATACAGTCTTTGTTAACAACCACACAATTCTGCTGTCTTAGGTAAAGGCAGCTGTAGACAATACATAAACCACTGAGCACAGGTGTGTTTCAATAAAACTTTATTTGTTTACAATGAAATTTGCATTCATATACTTTTCATATATCACGAATATTATCCTTCTTTTAATTTTTTCCAACTATTTAAAAGTGTAAAACCCATTCTTAACTCTTGGATTGTACAGAAATAGGCATTAAGCCAGATTTGGTCCATGGTCTAATGGCCATGCAGCTTCTTCAAGGGCTAAGTAACGTTCATTCAATCACAGCCAGAAGGAAAACTCTAAAAATGGTTCTGTATATAAAGTTTTCCAATATGACACAGTCAAAGCTTTATGTATCATCAAAATGTCCATAATTTTCCATCGGTTATCCCACTTTATTAGTTGGTTCATCGAAAAGATTTTAAGATTCTACTGGGACATTTTTCCACTTTTCATTATGAAACAGTATATATAAAATAATGTATAGGGGTTAGAACAGGAAACCAGAATGAAAGAAGCATAGGTTCTGTTCCCAGTATGGGGGTTCAGTTCTTTGACTAGATAAACAACTTGACCACTTCACATCTCATTTACTTTGTCTGGAAAGTCGGAATTGCCACGTTGTTACTAAACAGCTATATTAAATATTAAAGAACACGGAGGGGAAAATTATGCTTTTATGTTCCAGAGTACTCACATTTTTAGAAAAAATATACGTTCTTTTCTTGTGCCATAATGTACAACTGAAAAGATGTATATTTCTGAAAAGCAATGTAGTGGGTGATTTGTTCTGAACATTTTGGCATAGAAGAATATCTAAACCCAAAGGTGGGATCAAGCAAACTATAGCACAAAATACACACATGTAAAACCTCATGGTTTTCGTATGTGCCTACTATTACCAGGAAAGGTTTGGTTCAGGGGCCTGTAAAAATGTTTTCTTCCTTTAAGTATATTGCTGTGAGCCAAGACATCATCAGTTTCAGGCTCAATAAGTTCAGTTGAAAGTGTGAATGTTCAGCAAAAGGATGTTTTTGAAAGGAGACTGAAAATCCGCTGTGCCAGATACCTGAAATGTTGTTAGGGTATTCAGTGGAAAATTTTGTTTCCACATTATAAATAACTGTAGGATATTTTAAGGGATCCAAGACTAGTAACTTCCAAGAGCTGCTTATATTAGTTCCACTGAAATGTGAAATGGAGGAAGGGTGCTGAAGAAGGCTATAAAGCTGAATTACCGGATATGATTAATTAAAATAAATAATCTCACCATTGATTAAGTTGCCCTTAAAATCCCCAACCACTGAGGCCTGCATATTTTGCTATCCACCGAGTGAAACAAACAAACAAAAAAGGACAAAACAGCAATAGAGAAAGAAAGAGGAAAAGTCCCTATGACGATTTCTTATTCAAAAAAGCTCCTCTGGGGGCCGGCCTGTGGCTCACTTGGGAGAGTGTGGTGCTGATCACACCAAGGCCACGGTTCGGATCCCCATATAGGGAGAGCCGGTTAGCTCGCTTGGGAGACCGTGGTGCTGACAACACCAAGTCAAAGGGTTAAGATCCCCTTACCGCTCATCTTTTAAAAGAAAAAACAAAACAAAACACAAAACTCCTCTGGTCGCCCATAGTTGAAATATTGACTGTTTCTCAGTGTCTTCAAATTTCTGAGAGTTCTCCTTCTGTGGACTTCCTGGGAGAAGGAAAAGCCCAGAGAAGGCGGCATATAACCCAGCACGGTAGTTATTGAATTTCTATCTCCCTTTGACCACGGAAATAATCCATTTCCTGTAATTCCTTCCCTCTTTTGCAGCCCCCACACATTTAAAAACAAAGTCAGAGTTCTCTGTTAGACAATGACAAAACATGCCCAAAATAAAACTTCCCCCGCAAAGGAAAAAAAAAAAAAGTCGTGCGTGCTGTGTGAGTCGTGTATTTATGAATATCAGTGTGTGAATGTGCGAGAGTGTGTCCAAGTACATGTGAGCAGGTGTGTAAAGTAGGAGAGTAACGAATGCAGTCGCTCTCTCTCTCTCTCTTTTTTCTTTGGAGGAGGAAACCAGGCTTCCAGTCTCAGGTCGGCCGCCTGCGGCTCTGCTCTGGGAGACCTGTGCACTCAGGAGGCGCGGCGGTGCTCAGGGTTAGAGCTCTCCCCTGTGACCGAAAAGATAATTAAAAATCGCACGCGCAGGAGAAAGCTCAACTCCTGGCTGCGCGTCTAGTTCGTCCGGATTAATGGGTTCTCGCACCGGGCGGCGCCAGGGCCGGGAGGACAGTAGGCCCTGCGCGAGGAGTGGATTGGAGAAGGGGGTGTCATAGCGGGTAGGGCAGAATCGCTTCTCAGCGTCGCGTCACCAAGGGTGGTGGTGGCAGGCGGCCGTGGGAAGGCAGAGGGGGCAGGAGGGCGCAGCATGGAAGTTGGAGTCTCTGGGAAGATACGTAGAAGGTGGGAACGTGGAGAGAGAAGTTGGAAAGGGAAAGATGGATCTTTACCCCCGCGAGAGCGCACGCCTTGCCACCTCCCACCTCCGCTCCTGCGGTCTGGAAGTCCCCGAGTCCCCCGCACATCTCTTCGGCGGGGCAATCTTGGTAGCCAAGTCACACAAACACTGCCCTCCAAGTTCATCTTGTGCTTGCAATGGGCTCCAGGGTCTGCGCCCCCCACACTCTCAGAGTCCTTCCAGACCCCTTCAAGTGCGCAGACCCCGGGAGCGTGCTCAGCGGAAGGAAGCAATGCTTTAAAAACCGGGAGGGAGGGTGGTGGAAGGTCGCTAACCAGGGTGAGGGAGGTGTTTGCATTGAGCAATAAAAATACCAATTAATGGGGATGTGAATTGCTTTAAATAAGATAGGAGGTGGTGAATTGATGGCTCAACCATCTTCTTTTATACTCCGAGAGGCAGGAATTCTAATTTTTCATTTATTTTATAAAATCACTTATTACTGTGTCAGCTACCCTATTAGTGATCTTTGAAACTTTGGCAACTGGTGATTCTTTTTGCAAACACGTTTTAAAGCTTTGAAAGGTTTAAAAGATTTTGATAATAGCAAGATACATAACAGTACACAACGCAGAGGGTGAAATGGCCCCGCGCCCCTTTCTTGGGGTGTGATAGCCTCCAGCGGATTTCCCGGCTTCTGCGGGCGCAGCACATTGTTTTATTTGTTTTGAAAGCTCAGACTTTTAGGCTGGTCGGAGACACCCACGTGCTTCTGACTCTCATCAGCGTAATGATCGCCTTAGCCAAAGTCGTGTCTATATAAACCACAAAAACCTAATCATTAGAAATCCCAGCCTCCAAAAACCACATTTTAGGTAAAAACTGCCGCTTTTTTCCCGCGCTCCTTCAGCCTCTCGACCACAACTTTTTGGGGGATCCAAAGTCGTTTTTAACCCTCGTTGAGAAATAAATACATAAATAAATAGCCATTGAAGCCTTTTGAATTTTTTATTTTGTATTTTTAATTATTTTTTTTCCAGGAGCAGTGGGGAAGAAAGTTAAGACATTTGATTTAGTTTTAGATGCAGACTAGACTTTAATAAAAGATTGAAATTCATGGAAATCTTCTAGGGGGTTTCCCCAGCAAAGATTTTTGCAACTTATTTTAATCACCAAGCTGACAGTTTTCCAGTCCTTTAAAAAACTCATCCCTGTTGTCAAGGAATGACAAGACTGAATATATAAGAAAAAAGACGTGTCCAGCCATCAAGTTGAGTTTCTAAAAGCTATTTTGACAACCCCCCCTCCCTCATTTTTTGAGTCACTTAAGACAAAAAACTCCCAAACCCTGCAAAATCTTTCTTTTTTCCCGGGAACCGCTCAGCAGAGGTGGGGGGTGGGGTGGGGTGGGGAGGGTGAAGAGTGCTGAGAAGTCAGCACAGACGCTCAAGAATTTTCCTTCCTCCTCTCCTGAAGTTAGAACGAAAAATAACGACAGTCAGATCAGCCGGCGGCTCTCTGGAGTCTCAGCTTCAACCTCGTCCGACTAAGAGGGGCTTCCTAGTCTTGGAGGTGGGGGGAGCAAGAGGACGCGACCAGGCGAGATCCCCCTAGATTGGGGCCGCCTCTCTCGGCTTCGCGAGCTGTGCACGGCGTGCGGGGGGCTTCTTCTCGCGGCCGGCGGGCGGCGGCAGCGGCTGCGATTCGCAGGCTCGAGATCCGTTGCCCTGAGATCCGCTGCCCGTGACTTACCTCCTGGCACCTTGAGGCGCGAGGGACAGGAGAGCTTTGCAAATAGCAGGAGGAAGTGGATGCAAGGAGGTGGCGGTGAGAGGGCGAGAAGAGAAGGGAAAGGAAGGAGCCGAGCCGGGGAGCCGGGCTGGCAGCCGCCGCGGGAGGAATCTGAGCGTGCAGCCGGCGCGGGGGGAGCGGCGGCCGCCGCGGAGGAGGCGGCGGCGGCGCGGGAGGGCGGCGGCGCGAACGCCTGCAGCAGGGTAGCAGCGCGCAGCGCGGCGCGGCGGTGGCGGGCAGCGCGCGGCTATGCCGGCCCCGGGGCTGGACTGCTGAACTCACTCCGCTCCACCGCTGGACTCCGACTGGGAGGGGGCGCCAGCGCACCCAGGACACGGTGTCCCAAGGGATCCCACTCCAAGCTGCAAACTCAAGTCCCCCGCCTCCCCGGGCCAAACGCACCCCCGCGCCCCTTCGCAGCTGCCACCCGGGGTGTTCCAAAGGCTCCGGCAAAGATCTGCGTCTCCCGGGTCTCCCTACCCGCCAACCCGACTGCTCCACATCGCCACCGCTGGCCCCCATCAGATTCCGCCCGGCAGTCAGCTTCATCGAACTTGATTTCTCACCTCTTCAGCCCCATCACCTCCATCCCCTTTCCCCCCGTCTCGCCTCCACCCCCCAATTTCCTCTTCCTCGCCCCTCATTTCCACCCTCCTCCCCCTCCCCCGGCCACTTCGCTAACTTGTGGCTGTTGTGATGCGTATTCCCGTAGATCCGAGCACCAGCCGGCGCTTCAGCCCCCCCTCCAGCAGCCTGCAGCCCGGCAAGATGAGCGACGTGAGCCCGGTGGTGGCTGCGCAACAGCAGCAGCAACAGCAGCAGCAGCAGCAGCAGCAGCAACAGCAACAGCAGCAGCAGCAGCAGCAGCAGCAGCAGGAGGCGGCGGCGGCGGCAGCGGCGGCGGCGGCGGCGGCGGCGGCGGCGGCAGCTGCAGCTGCTGTGCCCCGGTTGCGGCCGCCGCACGACAACCGCACCATGGTGGAGATCATCGCCGACCACCCGGCCGAACTCGTACGCACCGACAGCCCCAACTTCCTGTGCTCCGTACTGCCCTCGCACTGGCGCTGCAACAAGACCCTGCCTGTGGCCTTCAAGGTAAGAGGCCACAGCCGCCCCCCGCCCCCGGCCGGGCGCCGCGGAACCTGCCAGCCGGTGTGTCCATGCCCATGGGAGCCGTGCCCCAGAAGTCCTCCAAGACCCCCTGCCTCGGAGGCTCTGACCTGAGAGACCCCAAGCTGGCCCTCTCCCTCTGGATGCCCCGGAGGGCTCAGGGCGCAGTCATTCCGCGCAAATCCCTCCCTCTCCCACCTGTGCGCGCTACCACCCCGACCTCAGTCTTGCCCCCCTTACCCGTTCATCACCCCTCAAGTCTTCCAGCCTTCATTCTAATCCACTCCTCTCCCTCTAGGATCCCCGAAGTGACCACTTTTTGCACCGCCAGCCTGACTTGCTCCACCCCTTCCCCATCCCCAGGGGCGAGAATCCCCTGCACTTTCCCCTGGGACTCTCACGTCCTCCTCCCCGGGCATCGCGGACGGCCCTGCCTGTGCCGCCTCTCTTTGGGATTCTGCGCGCTCGCACCCGCTTCTCTTCCAGCCATACGCCTCTCAGCCGGTCTTGGCGTCTCTTCCTTGACCTGCTTGAGCTCAGCGGTCCCGGCCCCTCTCGGGCTCGAGGGCCGGCGTTCGCGGGGTGGCCGGCGCCGGGCATTAGAGCCTGAGGCGGGGTAGCTGCTGAGGCGCGTGGGCCCCATTACCGGTGCCCGGGAGGGTCCAGGGCAAACTTAGACACTGAGGGGCGAGGAGGACGGGGGCGTTTGTTCTGTTCGCTGACCCGCGGCAGTTCCCGTTACCGGGAGGAGGGCGGGGCCGCTGGGGTCTCCGCGCCCCGAGGCGGGGGAGCCCCTGGATCTGGGGTGCTGAACCCTCGAGTGAGTGGAGGCGCGGGCCGCGGCCAGGGGCTCGGGCTGTCTCTTCCAGCCCGGACCGAGCTCCCCACCTCACCCCGCCTGGAAGGGATGTGGGAAATCTGTGGAACAACTTCGGTTAGCCCCACTTGAAAACTGAGGTGAAATTTTGCAGGTTTGCTTTAATATTTACAAATGACTTAAATCTCAAAAGTCCTTCCAGCTTCTGAAAGGTCGTGGGGGGCTCCCGCCCGTGGCCTGGGCGCGGAGGGAGTGAGCCGGCTGCTTGAGAGCGGCCGCCGTGCGCCACACGGCCTCCTCGGCCCGCCCGGCCCGTTAGTTTGAGCGCGGGTGGCACCAGCGGGAGTCGCAGGCAGCCGCTGAGCAGGTTGAGGTTGGGTCTGAAGCTTCTCGCAAGTAGTCCGATGGGTCCCCATAACGCGATCTCGATTTCCCGGGGGGTAGCCCTGTCCAGGGGGAGACGCGGAGCCCGCCGGGCCGAGCACACACTGGGTTGATAGGGAAATGGGTTCCCGGGTTGTCTACCGGGAGTAGACGCCAGGGGTGGAGGGGGCGGTGAGCCAGACATGGAGATGAACACTCTCAAAGTGACGCCTCCGGCTCTTTCGCCTGTGAACTCGTGTAGGTGGGCCTGGGTTCCCTGGGTTGTGAGATCTGTGGAGAGCAGGGTAAGCAAGGCCTTGAGGGAGGGAAAAAAAGGGGAGGAATCATGCCACTTCCTTTATGGTGGGCCTTGGGGCCAAACTCCCACGGGACACTGGCAGTTCCCAGTTGTTGATCACCCCCCACCCCACGCACCAATTCAGATTCCGTGTGTGGGTGGGGTGGAAAGAAAGAGTCCAGGTCAATTAGAGCTGGTTATCTCGCTAGGTCTTATATCAGAGCAGAAATCAAATGAATTGTTATGGAAAGGGGATGTTGCATTCTGGGGCAAGTTTCATTTTGCAGTTGGCTCAAGATTTTTTTTTTTAACCGTCACATTTCTCCTTTTATAAACCACCCATTTTGTAGGTCATTGTTTTCTTCCTTGAAATATGAAAAGCTCAGGATATATGTGAATTGTAGAAATTTAAATTTCCACGCAAAAGGTATCTTTTAGAATATTCATCGTCTGAGGCCCCAGAATTTTCTAGGTAGCCATATGTGAGGGTGGAAATGTTTCCACTAACCGCTTCCCCCACTAATCACCCCAAACCAAAAAAAACAACCTGGAGGAAAACATAAAATAATACAAATAAATAGATGTTTTGTCTATACAAGCCACAAATCAGGACATGTGAAAATAGAATAGGTGCTTACATTTTTAAAGATGTCATTTAGATTTTTTATGTTCTGTATACTGTTAAGGTATAACTGTCAAGGCATAACTGTCTTGAACTATTCTCTTACGTTTATGATGCTGAATTGATTTTGAGCTGAGTATTTTGGATGGAAAGGATGTTTTTGGCATGAAGACAGAATGCAATTTAGTTTGGGCTATTCTCAGATATTTTGGTTGTTATCTAGGTTTCCTCACTACCACCCTTTTAAAATAACTTCGAAAATACATTTCTGTTTTTGCTGTTAATCATACTTGTTAATTATACAGAATACATATTTGTTATTTTATCCAGTAGACAGAGCATGGGTAACACAAGACCATATAAAATTGAATGTTTTAATTCCTATTAATTGAATAATGAATTCAGTTAACCTAAAACTTGACAGTGTTTTCACACTCTCATACCTGTGTTTAATGGAATTCAAAAAGTGGGTGATAGCTGAGATCTACTCACTATAGGACTTTTGTCTCTCTGCTGACAAAAATGTATAGATATTTGGAACGTCCAGATTTAGACAACAGTTTTTATCTCTTTCATCTGAATGATGTAAAAACAATTTACTTACCGTACTTTTGGAATAAAAGCCTGAGAACAGTAAGCTTTCTACACTCTTGCAATATAATCAAATGCATCTGCAATAAGGAAATAATATGAAGTCTCCGTTTTAAAAGTGGTGACAGCAATTTGGCTATCATATTTGGAGCTATGTATAAAATCAATTATAGTGTTGTTGGGTACATAGCGGATAGGTAAATGCACTTAAAAACACACACACAGAACTTAATTGCTGAGAACTCTGGTATTCAAATCAATACAATATTTATTGAGCCCATATTTTATGTCTGTGACACAGAACTCAGCACTGCAGAGAATCAGAAATGAATTCAATAGACTGTTTTGATATAAGTTAATTTAAAATAGTGCTTCAACATGACATTGACAATGTATTGCATTAAGAGGTAAGTATGAGGGTACTTCAAAAAGTTCATGGAAAGATTCGTATTATCTTTTAATTCTATATCTTTCCATGAACTTTTTGAAGCACCCTTGTAATGTATTAGTATTGTTCATCTGATCTTGTTTTGGGATTATATAAAAATACATAATTCATTTAAATTCGACATTTAAAAAGGGAAAAACAACTATTATTATTAACAAAGTTCTGCAATTTTGAAATGTTCAGTCTCCCCAGGTGTCAAGGAAATGGAAATATTTTTAACATTTCTTTCGGGTGTATCTCACTGAAAGCTTAAAATAGTTAAGGCATACTATTAGAGGATCCCAGGCCCTTTCTGTCCCAGATAATTCTAATGACAAAGAAGCAATTTGCCAATTCAGGTTATTAGTTGATGGTCAACTAGAAATGGTTGAGAGAACATGTCAACCTGGCATCCAGTAGCACTCTTTTAGTTAGGGGTCTGTCAGCATTTCCACTGTGAAGCCTGGTGTTCAGGGTTCATAACTAAGTTGCTTTAAATAGCTTCAAGCTGAAATACTATGCAGAAATTTTAAGTCCAGATGTATATTTTAAAACTAAAAGTAGTGCAAGGCTATTGTGCTCTTTTAAGTTAGAGAACACTTGTCTATATATACTTACCAGTATCATGTTTTTCTGGCAATGTTAAAGAAAACACATTTGTAGATATATGATCTAGTACTCATAGTTGATTCTGTATCTTTAATAATACCTTTCAGTATTTGTCAAAAGGAAAGTTTCAAAATGATGGAGCAATTTCTATTTGAAAATAATTTTTTGACATCATTGGCCATTTTTCTCTCCTCAAAAACAAGTATGCAACTAATAAATAGTTGATAATAGTGAGTTGTATTTTTCCTACGTACTTAATGATCAGATTTTATGTTTGTATCTTTTTCAATCTAATTATACCTAAACAAGAGAAAATAGGTTATTAAACCTGTTAAATCCTTATTAAGCCTACTGCAAATTGTTATGCAAAATTATGTAAATCATAATAGATTTCAGGTTGTATAAAGACAGACACATTTTTTGTGTTATACCTTTAAATGCAATAAACCTTATTTAAAGTTAAATATTTTAGGATTAAATATATAAAACTTATTGGCAAGGTAGGCAGAACTAATAATTTTAGATGGAAAATAAATATTCACAAAATTTTAGAAAACCTATATTTGAAAAAAGTTATGGTAGATGTCTTTTATTATTTTTTCCCCTTTGGCACTACTGTTTGTATCCTTTCAAAATTCCAGAATATCCATTGTTAGATGATCTAAACCATCTTGATACATGGCATATAAATTGCTGGCTTAAATTGAAATAATTTCTATCAAAATTTCTCTTTGACATATATTTTTAAAATTATGAAATGATGTAGTGTATTTTTTTCTCTAGAATCCAACTGGCTTTTTCTAAATTCTGAGTTAAATTCTATAAATTTACTATAGAATTTCTTAAAATTTTTGATAAAAGTTTTTGTAAAGTTATCTTTAAATAACTATTATAGAAATAAAATTTTTGCTTTTTGCAATTACTGTCTCACATCTCTTTATTACAAAAAAGATTTGATCAGATTCTATCTTGAAAAACAATTACATTACAATTATACTCTAAGTACAATGTGCCAAATGATGTTGGCCTGTGAGAATAATTGATTAGCTAAGACTAGACTTCTGTCCATAGAAATGTCATGGGCAATTTCAATTTCCATATAAGACCACAGAAACAATTTTAAGGGTCTGAGTTAATTCTCCATTGCTCCTCTTTCAGAATGATTCACAGTTTTAGTCATACGGAGTCTCATACAATATTTCAATAGCATTTTACTTTATTTTGTACAAGCCACATATCATGTGATTTAAATGCTAGTTATAGTGAGGTGAGCTAAATAAAGGAATTTTCTTTATTCTGAAATGTCAGGACAGAAAGTTATTTCTCTGCTTTCCATGAAGTTTCTTAAGTTTGTAGATTTTATATTTTGAAAACAACTAGGAATGTAATTGTTAAGGTTTCATCCCGAATTATTCTTTGCAGAGCTGTATTTTTGTATTGGGTACTACGGGAACAAATTTTAATTCGTGCTTACTCCTCACTAGTTAAAGAGAGATTTTTGACTGCTCTTTACCCCTTAAAATGTTTTTCCATTGCTTGGGTTTGGTACAGATGAAATGTGTAAAAATTTCTTGATTCTTCTGGTTTTGTTTTAGATAAACACAGTTGAGAATCTCTAAGGGAAACTTTTTAGCTTCAGAGATCTACTTTAAAAAAAAAAAAACCTCTCAAACATATAATTATACTTCTGATTTATATAAAGTCAAATACAGTACTTCTCCATCCCCTCCTCCCCCAAACCCACACATTTTTTTTTTTTCCTCTCCGAAAAACATTGGGCAGTCTGGTTTGGTAGAGTGAATAACAGAAAAAAACAATATATTTAGCCATTAAACTGGAGTTTAGCTTTAACAGGAAAGGTTGTCACTGCGTTGTCTTAGCATTTTTTTCAGGCCAATTTGTGAGAGCCTCATGTGAGACTCACACAACTTGTGATTATCTATTTGTTTTGTTGTTTTGTTAAATGCTGTAGGTAAAACATACCAATATGTAATATGGTCATTATTATACTGCTTAAGCAAAGTAAAATGGATTTATGCATTTCACTCTTAGGGATCTTTTCTTTTATATTTTCCCATATTGAATCAATTTTCCTTTCCTCCTAACAACAACAACAAAAAATCCATTATGTTAAAAATATGCAGTAAAATAATAATGTCCCAGAGCTCTTGAAACCCTTTATTTGGGGGCAGATTTCTTTATATTTTTCCCGAAATTTAGCCAGACTGGAATGAAACCCACCAGTAGTCATCCTATATCTTTCAACAACACCAAAGAATATATCAGAACATGAAGTGAGTGAAGAGTTACATACTCAGTTGAACCCTTTAAGGATGCTTATAAGTAAAAGCCTATGTTTAGCAGACAGCAGACTTGGAAACAGAACGCTATGTTACCCTCCTTGTCTTGCAAAAGACATGTCATAATAATTATACTCTATACCTATATAGTATCTTCTACATTTTACAAACTTGAAAAAATTATTTTAAACTTACATTGGAAAATCGTGTTCCTGAAGATGAAGTTACTTGTGTGAAGTCATAGCAGATATATAGCAGAAATTGAAAAAAAGTGGAGCCTCTTAATTTTTAGTGCATTCATTCTTTTCTAAACAGTACAACTTTTCTCCTGACTTTATTAATATGCTTACTGGTTCCATATTAACTTTGACACAGAAGGCCACACAGTAGGTGTTAAAACACAATATTTTTGAGAGTACAAAATGTCAAACATTCAGATGAATACTGGCAAACATAGTCAATTATTTCACTATTTTGAAATGTTCACATTTTTGGCATTCTGACTGAAAAATTGAAAAGCGCATTGCCTACATCAGGAGCATAGCACTAACTATATTCAGTAGCCACTTGAGGTACTAGATCAAATATACAAGGAAGAAATCTTGTTCTCAAGGGATTTACTCTTGACCTAGGAGACTTTTCAGATTGAGAATAACTATATACTCCAGATAAAGGGTAGTCAGATGATTCTTTCTTTTCTGGGATGGAAAGAGTTGTCAGAAAACTAGTTTGGAGCAAGGGCACATCGCTGTTAGTGAGGGATGCTGACTCAACCTTTAATTGATTCTCTCTCAGAGTTTTAGCTGGTCGATGCGTGGCTGTGAGAAGTTGTGTTCTTTATGGAGCTCTTTTATTTATTTATTTATTTATTTATTTATTTAAAAAATATTTATCAAACACTTACTATGTTCCGGGCACTGTTTTGAGAGCTTGGCATATAGTCATAAACAAGATGATGAGGTGAAAGCCCTTCCATCATGTAGTTTCCAAACTAGCTTTGGGCTAGTATGTCAAAAGGAGTAGGTAGATCATTAATATACGTACACTGAAATGAGGATCACTTGAGTATAGTGGGATGCTACGGAAAGTGGGTTCTATAATTTAAGTAAAGCTTTACAATTTTTGAACTAACAAAGTGCTAAATGGAAGAAATGGAACTAAGAAACAGCCTAAGAGAAAAGTAAGAGTCACAAAAATATGGACAGTTTTTTTTGTTTGTTTGGTTGTTTTCCTGGCTGGAGGAGAGGGTAAGGTGGAGGGGTGTTGGGCTAGGGATCATGGATGTGGGAGATTCAGACCTGAAATATAGGTTTAGTGTCTGTTTTTATCACACCATAAAAAATCTGCTTTAATAAGAGTATGTAACAAGTGTATTAGGAACATGGAATTAAATGCTTAGGTTTGTCTTACAGAAATCTTGACAAAGGAGGGAGTAGCACTAGAAGTAGAAAGGATAAGAGGGATGTTTGCCAGACAGGCAAGCACAAAGGGGTGACATTGTCAAAGAGTAGTGGACTACTTTAGCAGGACCCATTGCTTAATTACTATAAGAGCACGTGGAAGCTGAATAAAGAAGAGTTGGAAATAATCTGAATATAGGGTCCTGGAAGTTAGGTGCAATAAAGGATTGTTGTCAAGGGGCAGGTTCTCTGTAGTAGATTAAGAACAGTATATTTTATATATGTCAGTGAGGTATCTGCACCAATGTTCCCTTACCAGGCACTTATTTGCAAGTTAACCCACCCAGGTTAAAGTGTGATTCCTAGCCTTGGAACAGAGAAAATGTTTGTTATCTCTAAAGACTGATTATTCAGGATCCTTGCTTAACTGGGTTAGTCTGCTTCAGATTAACTTTTGAAGATTAAGGAGGCAAATGTGTCATTCTAAGATGGCAGATGGGACAAAACAGAATAGAAGGCTAAGGGTATATTTTTTGTCTATGCTACTCACTTGTCATTTATCATTCTATATCTAGTCTTTAAGCTTCATCATGGCTTTGGATATCCCACTGGGTCCTACTGCAGAGTGGTCATTCAGTAAATGTTTGTAGTCTCGTTAAAAGTTGAATATCTACCCCAAAGTAAGGTGATGAAATGTAGATGACCCCATATCTAGGGGTTCCATGTAGTCAGGAACTCCACGGTTTCACCTACAAGTCTTCTTCCACAGAGCTGAACAGACTTTCTATTTTTAAGACTGTGTTTGGGATAAGACGGTGCACACGATAAGACTGTGCACACCTCAGGACTGTCCCTGAGAGGGAGGCTGCAGATAGGCAATGCCTTAATATGTATGATGCAATCTGCAGATGGGGCATCAGCCTTCCTTCTGTGGCATAATTCCTATGGGCAACCTAATATGGGGATTTAATAAAAATGTACATATATCCTGTGAAGAATCCAACAACAAATAAAGGAAATTTCTGCCTGCTTTTGAAATGGGTGGACCCTGAAACTTTGGTCTATTTGAAGTGTTTGAAGAATATCATAACCCACATACAGATGCTTCACTACTGTCTGCCATTACTAGACTAGAGCAATGAGTCCTGATAAGACATATCCTTTACAATGAGAATATATTCTCAGTTTTTAAACTTTTCTGATATACCATTATTGTTGCTGTGTTTCCTGTTTTATGTAGGTGGTAGCCCTCGGAGAGGTACCAGATGGGACTGTGGTTACTGTCATGGCGGGTAATGATGAAAATTATTCTGCTGAGCTCCGAAATGCCTCTGCTGTTATGAAAAACCAAGTAGCAAGGTTCAACGATTTGAGATTTGTGGGCCGGAGTGGACGAGGTAGGTCTCTGATTTTTGATACTGATAATGGAATGAACACTTTAGGAACTTCTGATGAAAAGTAGAGTGATCTGTATACAAATCAGCACCTTCTTTTACTGAGTAGAATTACTGAAGATTTGACTTAAATACATCCAGATGAAGTTGAGTGTTATTCTGAGTACTCAGACCTTTTTCATTTGTTTTATGATAGTGAAAATTCAAAGAATGTTTTCAGAAGAACTAGCTCCTAATTTCACTGGGTGTGAGCATATAAGGAAAAGAAAAGAACAGTTGGAGGATCTAATTCTGAATTATGAGGAGTCAAATAACTGAGTAAATTGAGTGGCAAAAGGGAAAGAAAAATGAATGCATTGGATCAATTTCCTGATAATATCAATTTTGCTCTAAGTTGTTGCAAGGACAGCTAGCATAATGCTCTTCACTTATCACATATGTTACCTCTATATGATTTAATTTACTCTCATAATAAGAATCTATTAAAAATCATTTTTTTTACAGAAGGCTTTTCTTTTGAATAAGTGAACAATGTATTATTTATGTTAGAATGACTATGTAAAGTTGCCTAGACAGATTATCAGGACTCTAATAGTTCCACACTATATAAGGATTTCCACCATCTGAATCCGTATTCAAATATTGGGAATCCTTAAAAGGATCATAAAACAGGAAATAATCCCTTTTAGGGTTTTCACAGCTGTTTTATAAGGGGGGCTAATGTTTTTTTAAAAAGTCTCTAAAGAGACCATTATTTTAGTTTTTATTTACTTATTCTACAGAGAGACTTTTACTAGTCATTCACCTATTAGAAGTATTATGTACATTTATTATTTATTAAATCTAATATTTCCATTTCAAGTATTTCAATAAGAATAGAGAAAATAGACGATTTTAGTTGAGGTGAAATAAAATTATAAAGCCCTATGGAATCACTTCAACCAGGTTTGAATCAGGAAATGAGAAGCACCAATTTTTAAACCATGTCTAATAATTGCTCTTTAGTTTGGATCAGATGTCAAGTTATTACCATTATAAAAACTTGATAAGGGAAATTCAAGTAAAGCTGTTTCCGATGAGCAGTTTTAGCTTACTTTCTAGGAACAGGGCCAAGAAGTTGTACTTTTTAACTTAAAAAAAAAAGATGCATGCTAATGAGATACTGTCACTGAAAGGTTGTTTGAAATAAAATGAGGCTCACAGTCTCTGGTAGAATCAAAACTAAAGGGGTTATCTCTGCATCAGGTTTAGTTTACTTTCATTAAAAGAAAAAAAAAGATACATCATATATCACTATAGACTGATTAGATTTGGAGTGTGTGTATGTGTCTGTGTGTGTATTCAGTCTTTTTTTTTTTTTCTTTTCTTTTTCTCCTTAGTTTCTCATGCAGGTCTGCAATATAATTAGTTTCTCTTTTTTTCTAGTAAGAATGAAGAAAAATGAACATGATGGTTTACCTGTATGTTCGGAATCTTTCTTTTTCTGTAATATATTATTTTTTTAACTAGAGTAATGAATTTTAGTATTTAAAGGATTAGGTGCTATACCTAATTTTACTTTACAGATTCAAGTTAGTGTTTTCATTTATCTCGATTTGGTATTAAATAGATGCTGCATAACTTTTTCTGATCAATTTGAGTAGAAACTATGGCAAAGTGATAGTGTACTTTGTAAACCCTCAACATATTTATTTAAGAAACTTCAAAGAGAAACAAAGGGTGTGCACTGTTTTACTATATTGGCTTTCTGAGTTTTGGCTGGTTTCCCAAATAGCAATTTTTATATTTTTAAAAAAAGACAGACTTAACTGCTTGCAGACTTTTCACGCATGGAAGATGAAGAAAGCTTCTTTTGATGAAGTGTAATTATGTCCAAACAGAGCTGACCCCCTCCCCCTATATTTCTTATGATCTTAACTGAAGAAAGTAGGATTTTTCCTTTGAAGCAGCCGGGACTTGGTGGAGGATCTGAAATGCTACAGTCTGCTGCCAGAGGCAGGATGGAGAAATTGGTCCAGACTTGTCTTCGAGACTTAGATGGGGGGTGAGGGGGGTGGAGCGGGTGGAGAGAGAGAGAAAAATTGATTTATCACTAATAATAGATTTTTTTTATCACTACATTGACATTGAATGAAAGGAAACAGTAATATCAAGCAAAAATGAGGAGGGAAAAGGGACAGAGAACACTGATAAGAGATAACACTCTGAAAAAAATGTGTCAGTTTCAGTGGCAGGAAACCCTTTAACTGGCTTTTGTACCCTTGGTACCTGACATGCTTTATAACAGACTCTCTCCAACTTCCTCTTTGATTTTCACACATCTACATTTCTCTTGAGTTATTAAGTCTGGATCAACATGATGCTACCATTGTATTTTCTTTCTCAACTTTAAAAATTTTGTTTTCAGTAGCATTAAAAAATAAAAAGCACCAGGTTCCTTAAATATTATTCTTTTTTTTTCTTTCCACTGGTAGAAACATAATCTCTCAGAAACTGAAAAACAGTCTTAGATTTATAAAGGAGTCACGTCACTACTCTGGCTTTATGTGTTGTCTTATGATCACAGCTTTTGAAAGTGCTTTGGAATAAAAGTAGAGCATCAATGAAACTTGCATTAAATTAGGAGTGGCTTAAGGCTTTTAATTGCCTTTTCTTTTTTTCTCCTTTATATTTTAAACAAAAGTGCTTAAAATGGCTTTGGTCCTTAAATTTTTTGGTGTACTTCCTCTCTTTTGACATCAGGCATGCTGCTTTTAATTTACAACCATTTTTGAGCATCTACAGTGTACAGAGCATGGTACTTGGTCAATTTAGAATACAATCCTGCTTATAGTCTTACCCCTCCTGACTATTCCTGGCAGCCCCTCAGGCTAGGCTGGAATTGTCTATCAGTGATAGTTCCCTATGATTATCTTAGGAAAGATATGACTTGAGGACATATTGCAGAACTAGTTCCTAGATGAAACTGTGGATGAGACAATTAGTTATAGGTATTAGTTATACTTAGTGCTAGCTCCTTAAGTAAGAGTCTGCATTTTAAAGTGTAAGAGCTGGCATTTTTATCACTTAAGTGATAAAAAATGGGATTTGGAAAAAAAATGTTTTAAATTTAAAAAATGTTTTAAATTGTGAATGCCTACATAAACATTTGACTTAGGAAATGCATTATTATTATAAGATGAAGAACCAGTTACCCAATTAGGCAGTAGTTTCTGAAAGTTTCTTCAATGTTACGTACATATTTCTTCTGAAGGGACAATAAAAAGTAGAGGGAACCTCCTTGATTTTTGTTTTTGTTGTTAAAGTACATCTTGATCCTTAGGATTTGATTCTGGAAGACCATAGGTATACTTAAATACTTGATTCCTCTCCAAGACCTATCTCTTTTTAAAAGAAGTTTCTTTAGAAAACTGGTTCTGCTCTGAGCCTTCAGATGTGTTATATTTGAAGGATGAATTTTATATTTGGCTTTTCTTCCTACATGAGGTGTTTGCCTAACTTTAGAAGAAACATAAATGACTTTTAATATCTTAAGTAAGTTGTAAAGGTCTGTATTAGTCCGTTTTGTGTTGCTATAACAGAAATACCTGAGACTGGGTAATTTATAAAGAACAGAGGTTTATTTGGCTTATAATTCTGAGACAGCTGCATCTGGCATGGGCCTCAGGCTGCTCCTACTCATGGTGGAAAGTGGCAGGCAGCTGGTAACAGATCACATGGTGAGAGGAAGCAGAGAGAGAGAGAGAGAGAGAGAGAGAGAGAGAGAGAGAGAGAGAGAGAAGGTGCCAGGGTCTTTTAAACAACCAGCTCTCGTGGGAACTAATAGAGCAAGTACTCACTCATAAATTCCCCCTCCCCCAGGGAAAGCATTAATCCATTCATGAGGGATCTGCCCCATAACTCAATCAGCTTCCAGCACTGTTACATTGGGGATCAAATTTCCACATGAGTTTTGGGGGGACAACACATCCAAACTCTATCAAGGTCTAAAATAGAAATATTCCCAAAACGAGTTTAGATAAATTCATGGATAGTATCTCTAGCAGGTTATTTAGAGACATTAAGGATAATTGAGATACATACATCCTTGATTTATGAAGATTAGTGCCATTGATAACAACTGCCTTCCAAAGACAGCTGCTGTTAGAAATGCAATCCTGGGTCCATGGACCACTAATTCGATGCAGAATGGTATTTTTTGATGTTAAGATGTAAAGTAACTTTCATTCTAGAGATTTAAATGTTTGACTCCCCCAGATCTTTCCATCGTTCTGAGGTCCTGATCTGGACCCAGTGCTTCCTAGTTGTTTTAGTCCATTTTGTGTTGCTAGAACAGAATTACCTGAGACTGGGTAATTTATAAAGGAAAGAGGTTTATTTGGCTTAAGATTCTTGGACAGCTGCATCTGACATGGGCCTCAGGCTGCTTCTACTCATGGCAGAAAGTGGCAGTCAGCTGGCAGGTACAAGCAGATCACATGGCAAGAAGAAGTGAGACAGAGGAGGTGACAGGGTCCTATATACAACAAGCTCTCATGGGAACTAATAGAGGAACTCATTCATTAATCCCCCCTCCCCCAGGAAGAGCATTAATCCATTCATAAGGGATCTGCCCCCATGACTCAATCAATTTCCAACACTGCCACATTGGAGATCAAATTTCCACGTGAGTTTTGGAGGGGACAACACATCCAAACTCGATCACTAGTCAAGTTTCTAATCTTGATTTCTGTAGACTTTCAGTTTTCCATAACTAGTTCAGACTCCTGGCTACATTATTCTTTTGTTCATAATAAATTCTTTGTTCCCTAGGCAATTAAATGACTTAAATCTATGTAATATCCAATATATAGTGGATGAATATGATATATCAATGATCCTTTAAAAATAGGAGCTTTCATTGTCCTGGCTAATTATTATGTTAGCCTGTTTACTGTTTCTTGGGCACATAGTGCTGATTAGGGCACATCTAAAAATAAATTCTCTTTTTTTTAGTTCTCTGGCAAAGTGGCAGAATGGAAGAATGAAAATAAAAAGAGCATTTATTTTAGGGTCTGAAAGGCCTGGGTTCAGATCCTGATTTTTTTTTCACTTATTAGTTGCGTGACCTTGGATAAATTACTAAGCTTCTCTGAGCTTCAACTTCCTCATTTGTGAAATGGGGGTGATAAAGTACAGCCAAGGAGACTTAAAACTATACATACTCAGTAACAAATGATGTGTGTCTTAAACAGATTTTAGTAACTTACATGGTCTGGGTTGAAAAGAAAACCCATTCACTGGACTTGACAGGCAAAGAACTGTTCTACATTAAGCCTTGTATATAACCTGTTTCATATTAAGCTTTGAAAAGATTGCATTAAACTTTGTATTGCTACATATTGTCTAAGATATGTGTTTTGATTTAATACCCTTAGCTTTCAGTAAAGGGAAAAAGACTGACCAAAAAACAAAGCAAAACAGTGAGCTTTTTAAAGGTCTGTTATGGGAGCAGACTAAATGAGCACTCTGGCCCGAGATTGCTGAATGTTTTATTGAGTCACTGTTTCACGCCCACCTTTTCCTGTCTTGTAACAGTTTGCAGTTTTGACTATCTGACATGACTAACCGTTGCAAATCTAACTGATTACAACTGTCAGTGAGTCTGTGTAACAGAGTCTGGTATCTTCTTCTGGAAAAATCAGACATCCAAGTCTGCTACCAAACTTTTCTGTCGTTTTCTCCCTTTTATTCATTGCTTTTAGCTCATTAATTTGAAGCATTAGATGTAATACTTTAATGAAGCATACTCTCTGCTAATACTAAAAATTCATGTTTGTATTGAGAGATGTCGTGTTCATTTAGTAAAAAATATAACTCACTGTCGGGGAGTTATTTCAAGATTTAACAGCAGGGATGTACGTTAGGGGAGGGGTGGGCAGGGAGGAGAAAAACTTTGTTCCAGTAATGATGAAATCATCATACCACAGGCACATTAAGGCCAGGACAGGAGACACTGGCTCCTGTTAAAATGATTCCCATAAGAACTTTGCTCTTTCATCTTCTTATTGTAGTGCAGTTAAGCAAATGAAATGCTAAAACCATGTGAAGTCAATAACATAATCAACAATAATTTACTATTGTTCTCTCATGAGGTCGTGACCTAATCCTAAATAAAGATTTCTAAAATTATCTATGCTTGGATGTATTCCTAATGTTGGAGAAAACTGAAAGGAAGAAAACCCCCCTCAAGTAGACCAGGGTTTTTGTTTTCATTACAACTGTTGCCACTGAGGAGCATTTGTAATTGGAGTCTTCTTATACACTACTGCAGTGAAGATGATGATCTTAACATTCAACCAGTTTAGAAACGTCCTAAAGTGGCATCAGAGGGTTTCCAGGGTATAGTAAGGAGTCCTGACTTATTTTTGTTTCATTGCCTCTTCAGAGATGCTTAAGTGCAATTTGAACATCTATGCTGCATATAATCATCAATACTATCTTTTATATTCACTGTGTATTTTTCCTTTTTACATCTGCAGGCAAGAGTTTCACCTTGACCATAACTGTCTTCACAAATCCTCCCCAAGTAGCCACCTATCACAGAGCTATTAAAGTTACAGTGGATGGACCCCGGGAACCCAGAAGTAAGTACTTGCCTTTCTATTGAAAATGGTAGTAGAGTTTGCAGAGAACCTATGAGGAATTTATTCCAAATGAGTTAATGTTACTTTCATGTACATAGTGTCTTTGCAAAGTTTGCTATGTGCATATACTTTTAGTGAGGGACAATTAGTAGAACTTCACAGTTAGTAGAAAATAAAATTACAGTTTTAAACTTTGCAACAAAATTGCTAAAGCATACTTTGGGAAATGAGTGAATAATGATTCAGTCACTATAGCTATTTGCTAAGAAATTCTGCTCATCCACTCTACACAACAGATAGGGCAGAACAGACGGTGAGAGCTGAGGAAGAAAACAATAAACTTAAAAATCTTGAGCTTAGTTAAAAAGCATTCGTGCATGTTTCCCATGGCCTAAGAATGTGTTTTAGCTTTTTAACTCGCCCACTCAATTCCCTTTATGAAGAGCACACAGCTTAATTACAAAGAATTTATTTGCAAATGATAACTTGCTTGATTGTTACAACACTGTTGTTTGGTCATGTTCTATTAATTGTTATAGATGGTTTCTTTTAAAACATTGAGTCAAACAGGTTTAAATCCATCTTGGTTTATTTGTCCATCTGGACATCCAGAAGGTTAAGGTAGTGCACAAAATCTATTTGGGCCAATATGTATTTTCCTCCTAAATCTAAATTGAAACACATTTGCTTCTTCCCTCCCTGCCCCCCCAAACTGATTTGATCAACCTCGGCATAGCAATATTTAAATATCTTTAGAGATTAATGGTTGTTTGATATATAAAACTATAAAACATTAACAATTCTGTGCCAGTGGAAACATCATATAGATCTCTGCCTTGGCTGAGTGAAAACATTGGAGTCCTAGCCATTGCACTTAGGGAGTTTATTTTGCTTTGTGCTGGAGGTATAGCTGGCAGAAGTATTTGTTCTATAACAGTATACCTGCCTAGACCATGAGAGTGGCATATCTTTTCTTCCCCTAAAATAAGAGAAAAGGGCTGGTAAGGTTTTGCCTCTACCCACGTAGCGTATCGTTTAGCAGTGGGAACATACAGTGGCTCCCGTCCCTTTCACTGCTGTCTCTTTTCACAAAGACTGACTGCTTGCCTGAACTAGGGAGGTTTCCTGCCTCAAAAGCAAGTCTTTGAGGTTTTTGTTTTCTCCTTCTTTCATGTGTATGGCATTCTTCCAGGTTCATAATGTTGGGTCAGTGCTGGCCCTGTCTGTTCAGTTTGGGAATGTCCTTCTAGGTGGTCATTGTACACATGTCTGTAAGCCCCAAGTCTCCAGTCCTAAGGGCAAGTGGTTATACAGTACAGGTGAATAGAACAGAGCAGGGCTGTCTTGCCTGGGTTGGGGCTTTGCCTAACTTTTCTGGACTGCCATAAATAGGGGATGATGCTTTATGATGAAAGACATTTTCTAACTTTTGTCTGACTAGCCCTTGAGTTCCTGAAAAGTCAGGGGTGTCCATGTTAGTAATGCACAAAGCAGGATAGTAGTCTTTTAGCATTTAGCACCACTAATACTTATCTTTTAAAGATGTTTCCTGCTGATCTCAGCCACTTTTCTCAGTTCTTGGAAAAACTATTATTGTGTGTGTCTGTGAATGTGTGTGTATGAGTTCATACCCTCAAGAGTTGATGCTCAAAAGTTGATAGTTTGGAGAGGAAACAAGGAAGAGTAAGTGCTGCCCCATTCTGAAAATTATGATTAAAAAGTGAGGAGGCAGGGTGGCTTTGGAAGTGTCACTTTTGTTTGAAGTGTGGATAGTATTACCTCATTTCAAAGAGATTTTTGGGCAGAATTAATTAGGTGATAGACTCACTGCACTGCAAAAGCAGAGAAGTGCTCTGAGAGCAGTGAGGGTTAGGGGTAGAGGGGCCAGATGGTATGTGTGACCCAAGTTCAGTCTTTGGGTGATGCTGAGGGTGCTGAGCGTGGGTAGGGGAAGTAGATAAAGGTCTGCAAATGGGAGACCACCTGCCCTGGATCGGCCTGAGTAATGTTTCTTGCAAACTGAAAATTTATGTGAAAATGTGATGTCATTTCACTGACATCATAAGGTGGCTTGCCAAAGTTAGTGTCTGGATATAAGGATGGGTCTGATATCAGTAACAGCTTAATCCTACAACCTGGACTCTGTACTGAATTATTTTCTTCTGTTCTGCTGTTGGCCATCCTAAGCATTGAATGTTTGTAGTACACACTCTTCTCAATATTGTTCTTTAATTTTGACACTCCCAGATGTGGAAAATGCACAGGATTTTCAATTTCCTTCAACAGTGAGTATAATAGCATTTTGATTGATTGGTGCATATAACATTAAATGGGGGATCCTGTAGAACATGGATTGGCAATTTTTTTCAGTAAAGTGCCAGGTAGTAAATAATTTTGGCTTTGTGAGCCATATGGCGGTGTCTGTCACAAGCACTGAACTCTGCCACTGTAGCGCAAAAACAGCTTATGTAAAGCCAATATGTAAACAAATGGTCATGGCTATATTCCAATAAAACTTTATTTATAAAGGGAGGTGGTAGGCAAGATTTGGCCCACAAATTATAGTTTGCTAACCCTTACTCCAGAATGCAAAGTTGCTTATTTTATTGACCTTTAACAGAGAAGGGCTTTTACTAAAATAAAAGGCTTTCCTGAGGGGAGAAAAATAGACAATGCAATTGTTTTAGCCTCCTCTTTCCCCCAATTATAATTCCTTAAGTAGTGGTTATTTGTCACATAAATAGTACGCTTCTGTTTATTACTGTTGGAAAGAATTGAGGATTTTGTACTATCTGTTCATATTAATGGAATTTTACTCCTTCCTCTAAAGATTTGAGTATGTATTGAAAGTTCTTCTTCTGGTAGCTCAGCTGTTTGAATAAGGACAAATTCTGGGTTAACTGGTTGGGTCTTTCAGCAGACTGCTTGAATTGAAATCCCAACTCCACAATTTATTAGCTGTATGGAGATAGGCAAGTTGCCTAACTTCCTTTGCCTTGGTTTTATCATCTTTTAAAGTGAAAATAATAATAACAGTATCTTCCTCATCAGTTGCTACAAGGATGTTAAATGATGTAATGCATGAAAAATGGGTAGCACAGTGACTGTACGTACTAAGTGCTCATTTAGTGGTAGCTTTTTTACATCAAATTTCTTCAGTGTCAGAAGTTTGCTGTAAAGTTTTGCTTATAGTGTGCTTTTAGGAAACAGATACTATCTAGATTCTGTTCTCTAGTGTATTGTCTTTTTTTCCCTGAAGAAGGCTTTACTAATTTTTGCTCATTAGTAAATGACACTTATAAGTGTTATAAATTATGCCTTGAGCAGATATTCATGCCGCCTGGGGACAGCTGTGCAGAATTGATGCTAAACACAATTTGTTTGCAGCAAAATTGGATAGAGGATACTGTGGCACTAGTACCCCACTCAGCCCTGCTTATCAACACATCTGCCAAGACCTGCTTTTCACTTAAAAATCCCAAAGGTTTCATCCTATGTTTTCTGTCTCTGGCAGCTGAACCAGTGCTGTCACATCACAAACAACTTCTTTTCTTAATATACACATCTGGCGTTGGCAGTTGGACTAACTTCATAAGAGCACATGATCATCACTCATTACAAGATTAAAAAGTACCCCATGGCATCATTGATGTTTTTTAACTTTGATCTTTTGCAGTAGTGATTCATCTCAGTTATAAAACTTCCCTTTAAAGGAACATAGCCGATGACTTATTAGAACCTTCATCTTAAGTAGCGTAAACATGAAAACGGTGCACATCTTTACAAAATGTCATTTATTTTTTTGCCAGCTTATCATTTTAAGACATGACATCATACTTAAGATCTCAAATTTGTAAGTCTTGTGTTTAGGCAAGGCATTTTGACCTCCTTTTGGCAAGTTAGCTCTGAATAACAACTGCCGTATGTTCGCCAGCAGGAGAAATCAGTGTGGTAGCAGCAGCAACAGTAATGCATTTGGATACCTAACTCTTCTAAAAATCAGTTTCTATTAGGATCCTTTGTTCCATTTATGTACTTGGTTCCAGCTACAGTCTGATGTAAAGAATTTCTATAGGAAGATGAAAACTTGGTTAGCCATGTCATATTATATAGAACTGGTTCTGAGTTAGGGAATAGGACTGATGGAAAAAGCTATTGTCTGTTCAGAGGATGGAAAAAGTAAAACACCTTACAGTCAGAATCCTTTAAATTCTCTTGCTCCATTTACAGTTATCTATTGCTAAATAACAAACTACCCTAAAGCATAATGGCTTAAAACAACAACCAGTTTATTATTTCTCATGATTCTGTGGGTTGATCTGGGGTTCATCTGGATGGTTTTGCTGCTGGTCTCGCTTGGGGTCTGTCATGTGGTTGCAGTCAGATGGTGGCTGAAACATCCACCATCTTGGAACATCCAAGATGGCTTCATTCATATGTCTGGTGCCTTGATGGGATGCCTGGAAGGTTGGGTTCAATTGGAATGATAGGACAGCTGCACCCCTCTCTCTCTCTTCATTCCTAGGGCCTCTCTTCCTCTCCCCATGGCTCACTCCATGTGGTCTCCCATGAAGTCTTTCCAGCAGAGTTTGAATTCTTACATGGCAGCTCAGGGCTCCCTAAGGTGCAAAAGTGGGAGCTATCAAGTCTTATTAAGGCTTAGGCTCAGAACTGGCATGGTGTTACTTTCTCCACATTGTATTAGTTAGAACAAGACACAGTTGTGGCCCAGATTCAGGGGAAAGAAACCACACAAATGTGTGAATGATGGCGGGCAGTGGTTCATTGGACCACCAATGTCATTACCTTCTATAATGGCTTAGCCAGTAAATGTCATTGTTGCAACAAAAGAAAATTTTTTCAAGGTACCATCTTCTGAAAAGTCTTTTGGCTTTTTCAATCTGGGGGACATTTAAAGTTCTGCAAACTGACTTTGTTTACTACTTCAATAGTGCCTTCATTCTGAATTGAACAAATGTGGTAAAATATCAGATGAATTATGGGTGGGTATTACCTTGTGATGATGCTTTGGTGTTAGCAGGTCAATATCATGCTGAGACAGATCAATACTTGTATAAGAGAAGAACATTAGATATTTGAACAAAAGGAAGTATGAGCCCTGCCTGGCAACCTGGTAGGTTTGTAGTAGAAATATCTTTTGAATCCTGAAATGGACAAGCCTGGAGGTTTTATGCTTATATCATCAAGCCTTGAAAATTCCTGCTTGCTGGCACACCTGCAAACATGATACCTGACACATGTGAGTGGGTTTCTAAGACTTTTTGTGTGTTGTGCCTTAGGGAAATAAACCATAGTTACTTTCAAGGAGAAACCAAAGCTGTCAACTGTATACTTCCTGTGGGTACTACTGTTTACTGCCGACCAGGCACCTGTCCTGACTTCGTGGGATAAAGAAGCCCTGCCTTGTTCCCCTGAGTGATCTAGCTCTTTTTCTGCAGGCTTAGAATACATGTCTGAAACGTTTTTCCACCTGCCTCCGTTTGTGACTTCAGTAAGGGACTGGAGCTTAGGTGAGTGAGATGTTATCCAGAAGAACAGGGTCGTGTGTATATTTCTAGGACTGCTTTAGCACCCTGGTTCGCTTGGCTTGTTAGGCTTAGGTCCTGCAGACAAACTGTTTTTCTGTTTCCTTATCTCACCTTTGCTCAATTCATCAAAAAAATTATAATTCAGAGAAGTTTCATTTCTCCATATTCCTGAGGCAAGTCCAATTGCAGAAGTTTTACCTTAATAAACTTGAGTTAACAGACTTAGAACAGGTGGTTTGGGCAAGGCATCATCTCATTTTTCTCTCATGCTGTTCCACCTAGTTCTGAGACTGCCAGCCCAGTGAAGGGTGGAGAGAATGGAGGTCTTGGCATTTCCTCTTCCTCATTCCAGATGATGTCAGTGGCAACTTGCTTTTATCCTCCATTACTTTTCATCCTAGTTGTGTGAAAGAATAGGCTTTTTATGGTGGCTGGACCCTGACCTTTACTTATTTAACAATGGCAGATGCTAATTTAGAGGTTGGTCACATGTGAGCGAAGGTGGGAGACATGTACAATGTGTTAGATAGAGGCACAGCAGAAGAATTTTTTAAAGGTTATCTGATACCTCTGGACACAATTCTTGCATTCACATTCTTGCTGTCTGTGAAAACAATTTGAGAAAATCCTGATAGGCCTTGTGCCTTACTCCTGATGCCACAGGCCTGAGTATTAGTGCAGAGCATTAGGAGAAAAGCCCTTATCTTCTTGACTGGCAGACTTTCCCCTGCATTCTTCACTGTCTCTGAGGTGCCCAGGGAATAGAATTTGTGGGTAAATGCCATGTCAATTTTTATGAGTCAGCAAATACAAGCAGCAATTTGATTGTCATAGATAGTAATCATTTGGCCTCTAGTGTATAAAACATTGTTGAAAATCTTTGACTTAAGAAAATAGTAATAGTTAAAAAAACACCGTTCTCTTTTCCCTTTTCTTCAAGGAGGATGCGGGGGGAGGGTCAAAAGCACTGGTGGAGGTAATGTCTGGTGGTTGGTGGAATGTGCTCTTGAGAAGAACAGTTTTAAATCTCTTTCAGTACTTTTTTTTTTGTTGACTGACTGTCAGGAGCTGGGAAGATGGCCAAGAAGGAAATGACACATCGAGAGGCATTTTGTGTTGTGCAACATTCTGTGGAACTGATGCAAGGATATATAGCCTGTTTACACATTCCTTCACTAGCAGACTGCATGGCAGTAATTTAATTCAGCAGCACATGGCATGCTGCAGCAAGGAGCTATAGCCTTAACATCCTTTCATGGCAAATTATCACAGCCGTTAAAACATGCTCATGTCCCTCCTTTGCACTCTTCCCTGACTTGCTGGTTCTGAATGTGCTTTCTCATTGTATTGGACTTGTGTTAAGGAGCTGTAGCTTTCACAGTAAGAGCACATTTTCCACATGCATATGTTCTAGTTGATATATTTACTTCTAACTAAATATAGCATGGCAGGTTTTCAAGTGATATGTGTTCTAAAAACACACACATATTTGATCCAAATGTGTCAGTAGTTTGTATCTTGGCGTAAGTCAGAAATCATTCATTTTTAAAATAGTGTTAGGGACTTGATAGGGACTTAAGAGAAAGAGGGTTTTTTTGGGGGTCTTATTTATTTGTAAAAATGACTTTTCCTTCCCAAGAGAGATAATTCCTGATAGATCACTGAAATACTCTGTTTCCTTTACTTTGTTTGTGCTGTAGCATTTTCTTCAAGGAGGACTGGATCAGAGGAGAATAGGATATACTTAAAAATAACAGGGGAAAAAAGATTTGTTGTATTGCTTTTCTCATTCATACTTGTCCCTACCTAGCATTTTTATAGGATACATTTATGATGTCAACTAAAGCACATCTTTTGTCTTCATATAAAATTTCAGAAGTTTTTATTTAGACAGGTATGGAAAATAATTTTACTTGTTTTTCAAGTAACTTTTGGAAATTAAGAGAGGACATAAAAACCACTTAGGTCTAAAATATTAATTCAAGATCATATGCAACAGTTAAAATACGAGACTTTATTTGTGATGTACTTAAGTAGCAAAAGAGGGGCTCCCTGTTTTTCTCAAAATTTCTCTGCTACTATGCACAGGTGGCTAAAGTCTCTTTGCTAGTAAACAAAAGCCCTTCATCAAAATTTAGGACTAAGGCTTAAACCCAAGCACCTCTGGAAAAGGTAATTCAGACTTAAATTTGTAGTAGGGTAAGAATAAGTGATATTGAATCCTTTTTTGGGGAGCAGGTTTTGGGAGATAAAGGGAGAGTGATCACTGAAATCCTGGGTATTAGAAAGTAAACAGTGAGTTGAAGTGGGCAGGAAGGGCCTTTGCTGGCATGAAGGTAATGGTTGCCAACTTCAAGCATTGCAATTTTGCTGTACATCGGCCATAGCAGTGTAGACCCCTGATGCTTTTCAAATCTGGGGTAGTATTAAGAGTACAAGATTTTATATAATTTTGAGGTGAGAGTTTTGGGGTTCTATATTTCCCCCTTTTGTAAATGTTTCCCTTTTGCAGAATATTCCTTATCTACTTTTGTTCTAGATACAGGCTAGCTGTCCTTTATTGTTTTAAAAATTATCATTTAGTTTCTTTCTTTTCTTTTAGTAGTTCTCCTTACCATTTTAACATGTGTATCTGCTTTAATAAAATTAATCACGATCTGTGTTCATATAAGAACTTTAACATACCTTATACTGTCAGTCACCCTCTCTCTCCTAATGCTGTTGTCTGATATTTTAGTTTATCTTTGTGTTTTACTTCCTGAATTAGTCATTATCAGTGTGTTAAACTGCTTATGCTTATTTTATATTTACCCACTATGTTATTGATTTATTTGCTCATCATTCCTTCTCATACCTCAGTTCTTCCTTCTAGGCTCAGTTTTCTTTTCCTTGATGGAGATCCTTCCATGGTTCCTTCAGTGAGAACCTGATAGTGGGTAAACTCTCAGTTTTTGTTTTCAGAATGTTAGCAGTTGTGTGCATTGTCTGCTGCCAACATGAGATGATGTGAGAGGCACCCTGCTGATAGTCTGTCTGCTCTGATTGCCTGAGATCCATACTTGTAGTCATTGCTTTGTGTTAAGATGTTCAGGTCATTATTATAAGGTTAGCTGGAATAGTATTTAAGGGAAAGAACACAGGACAGATAAATATTCATGGAAGATGGAGGAAGGAAAATGGGCCCCAGTGCCCGTCACCATGGGGAACTTTGAAGAGTAAAAGGCCAGTGGGTGGGGAAGAGGTGGGAGGGAATGTTCCTACAGAGGAAAAGGCAAAGAAAGGGAGAGGCAATAAACTCCCCTATTTCACTGTTTTGCCTTGGGCAGACCCTAAGTTGCTTTGGAACTTTCTACCCAAATTTATATTAAAGAACTCCATCATTCTATTTTATCATCTGGCTGTTGCTCATTGAACAACAGGAACAGCAATCCTTAGATGTTGTTGTCTATACGTTTTCTGTCATTTCACTAAGAGTACAGGACTCAGAACTGAAAGATGCTTCTTTTATATGGTAAGTGAATTGTTGAATGAAGCAGAGGGAAGAAAATAAATGTGTGAACTAGAAGGGCATGGTGTAAGAGAGCTGGGAGACCACTATCTGGGGGTAGAACAATCTGGGCAAGGTAGGTGGAGTGACTCCAGTGTTTTCTCTGTGTGTCTCTGGAGTTGTGTAGGAAGTGGCTGATGGGGAAGACATCAGCTGACACTGAAGCAATCTGGTACTTTCTGCCTTTCTACCAGCCCTTGGACTGCATATGCACCCTCTGTGATATGCATTCCCTTCTGCTTCTCATTCTCTACCTTCTTGTAGTTAATTTTTATGAGATACAATCTGGGTAAAAATGCTAGTATGTATTTTGGTTGGGGGAATACTCAGAATAATTTAATCTGGGCTCTATGCCTCCTTAGGATTGACCCTGGAAATTATTAGTAGAAAAATGTGGGCCCTTTAAGGAGATTACAAAGGTACCAAATGGAGGCTGTTCTACAGGAAGTGAGGAGAAATACAGATGTGTAAAAAGAAGGGTGAGTGTGAAGTGTACTAACTCTAGAGATTTGGTTTCTGTTTCGCCTCCTCACTATTCACTCCGTCCTACAAAAACAAGTGATAAAGTATTTTGTGCCACAAGGGCTGTTTCAGAGTAGCTTAACAGGGAATTCATCTGTAAGGGTAGTTCGTATTTAAGATATGGGTTCACTATGGGTGAAGGGAATTGGAGGGCTTAGAAATCCTTTTGAGACCTCGGTGCCATCTTAGTGACCCTACACAAATCACTAAACTTTTCTCGACTTCAATTTCTTCATCCTTTAAATGGAAATAGACATGAAGACAACTTCACAGAGTAGCTGGGAGTAACTCCTAAGGAATGATCATAAAGTACTTGGCACACATGAAGGGCAGCTTAAATACCAAATAGTAATTATGTAGCGCCTTTCTGCCAAGGAGTTCCAAACACTTAGACATTACCTCACTGATTCTCTTTACATTCCTCTGAGCAAAGCATTATGCATTTTACAGGTAGGTAAACTGAGGCATAGACCCCTGAAAACTCATTTGCTCTTTGTCACTCTGCAAGGCAGCAGATGATTTATAGAGATGGGCAAGGATCCCACATCTCTTCCTGTTCAGTTATTCATCACTAAAGCTCCCTGAAGTCTTTGTCATTCAAGTTGTGGAAGCTCTTGGTATTGGGCCTAGGGCATTGTGGAAGCTCTTGGTGTTGGGCCTTGGTTGATGTTATGAAGAAGTGTTACATATAAGAAGCATGCCTAGTGATGTAGTAGCATTGCTAAATAATAAATAAGGCTAAGTTCTGAGGCCTGGCTCACAGTAGGCATGCATTTCACAAATATATGTATGTTTGTTGAATGAGTATTGAATTCATTAAGATGAAAGTATAACTCACAGTTGAGAACTCTGAATTTTGTGAGATGAAAATAACAAGTTGTATAAATTAAACCTCAATGGAATCTCACTATGAATCCCAGTGAAATAAAGTTAGTACTTGAAAAAAAGTTAACTTTAAAAAAATTACACAAGTAGAACATGTGGATGGTACATGGTGGAAAAATTAGAAAATAAAAATTAATCAAAAGAAGAAAATAAAGATCGTCCATAATTGCATCTCCCAAGATTACCACTGCTAATATTGTGATGTGTATCATCCTGCATATTTTTCTGTGAAAATGCTTCACTTTGTGAAGGTAAAAGCAGTGAGGAAATAGCATCAGGAAAATGAATTCTACAGAATGGTATAACTACGTCGAAGCCGAAAGGAGAGAGAGAATAACTGGAAACAAGAATAATTGTTCTAAAGAGAAGGAGCATGATGATAGGACTGATGACAGTTTCCAGTTAATGACTGCTTTTGTGATGGGAAAGGCTGATCTTGTGAATGACGTGAGACTAGATGAATCTGAGAAGGATCCCTTTTTCCTTCTATCCCGTCTTACCACTAAAAACACCATCCCCCTTTATGATAGCTGACAGAGCCTTTTTTGTAACAATTAGAGATGTGTTTTAAAATGTAAATATTTCTGGCAGTGGGAATATTTATTCATTCAGGAAATTATTTTTGAGTGCTTACTGTTAGCCAGGTGCCAGGCAATACAAATCAAGGCAGATGCGATCCCCGCCTTTGAGGAGCCTTCATCCTGTAGGGAAGACAGACAAGAAACAAGTAAATGAACATTTATCTATAATTGCATCTGACTGCAGATTGTGATAAGTGCTGTAAAGGGAGCTGATGTAGTAATAAAGAATAATGGAGCAGGAGGGGACAGAAAGGAACCCATGCTAGCGTGGTGCAAGGGAAGGCCTCTCTGAGGAGATAGCATTTGAGGAAGAAGGTGGGGAAGAGACTGTAAGGCAAAGGGCACATTGACATGATTAGTGTCAGAACCTAGTATCTAATTTTGATAGAAAGGAGGGCATTAGGAGTGCATAAATGGTTGGCAGAAGAGGAGAACATTGCAAAAAGAATAGACTAGAATTACACACCCCAAAGTTGCCTGTTTTATAATTCTACCCAAAGCTGATGTGGTGTAACTTGAGGAACACAAGACTCTCCGTGTCCGTCCCCAACTGGCCCCAAACCTCTCATATTCTCACCAGGTGCTTGAGGTTCTTCCTCGAGTAGAAGCTTTGAGGACAGGATGTTCATAGATGTTATCTGCAAAGGATAACACATTTTAAGCCATTTTTAGTTAACTTGGTTTAAATAAGTAGATCAGATTAGCTAGATACTAATTTTCTAACAGAGGATCATAAGACCCAAATTGGTAGGGAAAGGGGGTTGAGAAAGACCTTGAAGAGGAAATAGAGTGGGAGTAGATGGAGGGGAAATGGTTCATCTGTAGCCAGTGCCTGTTTGATAAAAAGACTGAGTCCCAAAGATCATGTTTTTCTTAGAGAAAGAACTATAAGGAGTGGGCTTGTGCTAAAAATAAACAAATCAGTGGGCTACCTATTTGAGTAGATTCTCTTAGGATTGTGTGTCTTGGGCTTTTATGGACAATGAGTAGCAATTCCAAAGGTGAACTGGGTTTCAAAACAAAGAGCAGCATGGAAAACTTTAGCATGTTTAGCGAAGAGCATTGATGATGATTAAAGGATTGTAAAATTGAACCTATAAGGATAAGTTGAAAGAGTTGGGATTACTTAGTTTCAAGAAGAGGAGACTAAAAAATGACTTAATAACAGACTTCAAAATTATGAGAGTTATTAAGCTATGTATGGTGACCAGCTGTTTTGTTTCTGGCAAAGTCAGAGAAAGAAGACTAGATTTTAACTGAATTAAGTTAGATTTAAAGAACTTCTTGACTATAAGAATTGTTAAATAGAACAGGTTACTGAAAGCTGAGGGCTGGAATGGAGGGCTTTTCAAATCCCTTCCATCTTAGTGATTCTCTGTGTGTTTATGAAGTGCAACAAAGTGCCACCTTTCTGCTTTTAAAATCAAAGGCATGATTTCTGTTTCCCATTATAATTCTGAAGCTCAGAGTCACAGAGGTTTGTAGACATAAATGCTGAGGGTAATTTGTCTTGCTTCAATGGCTATTAGAATTTTTAATTGAGAAAAATATGACCAAAAAGAGAAACAGATCTGCCACATGATCATAAAACCATTATTGACAATTAGAATAGATGCAATATTAAGAATTTTGGTCTGAGGGTGAGATTTTTTTATTAGAAAAACTTAGGTTTATTTGATTTGCATAGTCCAGATACAAAAGGTTGGGTTTTATAAAGTTGATTCATTTTTCTCTGTTCCCTTCCTACTGGGAGAAATTGAAAACATTTCCAGGTGACACCAAAGTTCATATAACCTGGAGCAGGAGAGATGCAATCCGAAAATCACCATCAAGGAATTTATTGTCACAGTGAAGGAAAAAGAGAGGAAATAGGCAGGATTTATTTCTGAAAACAGAAACCTTCTTGCATTTAAATGCTGGCGGAGAAGTGAACAAGTTGAGCAGAGCAAATCTGAGAAAGGCTGGCTGACTGTGCCATTCCTTTTAACTTTGGGGCAGGAGCTGCAGGGAAACAAAGAGCACTGCTTCATAGTTAACCTTTCTCAAGAAGCCAAGCATCACAGTTTTAAAGTTTATTCTTTAATCCATTCTTTTGCTTATTAAGTACCTGTCTCAGCAACTTTTGTAATACTAAATTACACATGCAGATGGTCTGCTTTAAGCACTCACGATAGCTCACTGATGAAACTAGGAAAAACAAAGTACACACACATGTAGTGTTCTCAGATGAGTTCTCTGTTTTGAAATAAGTGGATGCAATTTTCTCTAAAGGAAAAAAATAATCAAAGAGACCAAAGAAACAGATTTTGAAACAGGTGACACCACTGGGAAGAAGGCTAAGTGGGTGTGGTGCTGGGCTAGAGGAAGGAAAAATACTCAGAAAACATTTTTCTTTCCTCCCCAAAATAATTTAGGCTCCTTGGATCAATAAGCACATTTATTTAGCCCGCAACTACACTTTACCTTTCCAAAGCATTATCACCATTGGAGAGCCACCCGCGGCCCACAGTTGGGATGGAAGTCAGAACCCACTCCTTTTTACTGTACTCCTTTCTTCCTTGTCATTGATTTTCTTAGTGGCCTTGGCACTTTGCTCTATATTTAGTCTTTTTCGTGATTTCTACATTTTGGTCTCCCCCACCCTTCACACCCAGATATTTTATTTTCAAAACACTTCCTAAAGATTCTTAAAAACAACAGCTGCCTTTTCCATAGGAGAAGGCAACCTAAAGGGGATTAGTGGCCGTAACTTTCTGCCCTTGAGGCCAAAGGATTCATAGTGGGAAGGAAGATGAGCTGAACAGAGGTTTGGTTCACTTCTGTTGTAAAAAGGAATCTTCTTGCTGAATACTTAGTTACAGATAAAGTCTCTTCATTACATATATGGGGTCAGTGCATGGGCAGTTGTTCGATATTTTCTGCAGTACTGTTGAAATACCATGAGCTAAGTCTTGCTATATTTTTCTGAGGAATAAGCTGTGAAACTGATTCTGTATTGGTATGTCTGAAGCAACAAAAGACCCATCAGTACACCCACAAAAAGTATTTGGTTGTCTGTTCTTGCCTGAGCTGCTTTCTTCCCTGAGGACTTTTAGACTTATGAACCAGCCTCCTTTTCCTTAGGTTGAACTGTGAGAGAGAGTGAGATCTTTGAGTGGCTAGAGCTTTATACAAGGTTGGATGCATGACCATGATAATGTTGAAAGCATAATCAAGAAGGACAAAGGCTTTTATGAAGGCTCTAAGATTTATTTATTTATTCCCCCCCTGCCCCGTTTGTGTATTTATTTTTATTAGCTCCCACATGTAAGTGAGAACATGTGGTATTTCTCTTTCTGTGTGAAGGCTAAGATTTAAAGGGAGCAAAAATGGATGATTTGGATAGTGTGTCAGCGAAGGTCCTGTGCTTTGATGCTTTGATGACTTCTCAGGAGGTTCCCACATGGACTCTCCTTGGGTATCTGTGGAACTCTACATTGGTGGCACAGGTTAGACATCACAAGGAAATTTGCTTGAGCCAGGGATCTAGGAGTTTTTGAATTCTATAATTAGGAAAGCACAGATGGTCCAAAGTGCAGGATGAATGTCCGTTTTATTTTTTACAAAGCATATTTTTTGAACTTTTTCTATATAATATATATTGGTTTTATATTTTGTGGGACCTGGTATAGCAGTTCTTTGGTAGAGCCAAGTAGCCTGAATAACAGAAGGAGAGATGCCTCTTCCCTTTGCTTTTATCCAGGGTTTTCTAGGAGCTGTGCTGAAAATGATGTATAGAGGAACTTTGATTGTAGTTTATTTGTCACCTACTAGCCTAGTATGTGAGTTAACAGAAAGGGGCTTTGCAAGACATAACAGCTCCAAGCATTCATTTTTGCTGAGGGTCAGCCCATCATCAGTTACAGCTCTGGAGAAAGCCTTACATGGAGTGGAGCCACCACTTCTTCATTCTCTTTTGTTAGGAGAACTGAAATATAAGTATAAATAAAAATTCACAACTGAATTGGAAAAAATCTGACACTAAAAGATGAAATGTAGCTTTTGTAGTGTGAGATTTGTGGCACAAACTGACCAGAGGAAGGAAATCTGATGATCTAGATAGATGCCTCTGGTTATTACCACTTTTGTTGAGAGCTAAGCTTCTATGCTAAGAATGAAACAGGATGAGTCATATACAGCTGTAAATAAAAACTTATGGGAAGGGAGAAATCCTTGTGTTTGAAGGAATAGGTGGCACTTCTGGCTAATTTATAATGTTTCTTTTCATTTCTTTCTGAATTGGAGTGAATTGCTCTAAAAAGTCTATAGGAAGAAAATCTTTTCTTTTCTTTTTTTTGGCTATTGCAAAGAACTCCTGAAAGTGAAACTGAACCATAGCTGGTTCTATTCCTCATTCTATCCCTGGTACTATTTGGCCAATTCATGGAAAGGAGTATGATAGTTTTCATATGAGGAAAATGTAGTCACACTGGTCTCTTCCACATTTAACCAGGCTGTTGGAAGGCTCATGGTTTGTAAATTATTTAAAATACGTGCTTTAAAAAATATTATTTGTACATTAGGATCTTAAATCCCAAAACCTCTACACAATTTACAAAGTACCAGTGACAATTCAGTGAAATTCTTTGTTTTATTTTATTTTTAATTGACAAATCATAATTGTATTTTAGTGAAATTGTAAAGTTGATATTTAGATCCTTTTGTTTGCAGTAACTTTGGTAATTAAAATAAGTTGACCTTAGCAAAGAAAATCAGCTTTAATAACATATCCATATCCATTACTTTCTACATTAATTGGCCAAACATTTATATCATTCCTGCTCTGTCTCAGGGCCTTTGAATGCTAAGTGCTGATGAAATAACTGTTCAGAGTTAACTGGAAAGGGCCACCAGCAGAATTGGGTAATAGTTCTGAGACCAAGAATAGTGCCCAGTATTATTTTGACTATATCAGGACATAAAGGGCTTAGTTTGTGGAGAAAATGAACAGGTATCTCAGCTTTTGTTTTTAATAACTTATAAAAGTTGGTGACTAGTAGATGATACTTTGTCAATTACCTGCTCTCTGGCTACAACCATGTCTCCTACAGTTTTTAGACCCCTGTCCTTACCAGACCTGTTCTCTCCATTCATTGAAAACCCAGTCCCTCGGTTTCCCACTTTATCTCAGTTTATCATGTCATTCCTTTGTGTCACCTCCACTTTCTTTGCTTCTTTGTCAGTCACTAGACCTACTTCCCTACCAGTACCTTTTAAGTGTTCATGCTCTGCATCACTCACTCTGACCAGAGCAGGGAGCACTTCTTTGCCTGACAAAATGGGCTCCTGAGTACATTCCGATTTGAAGAAAGGGTTCCAAAGCTGAATAGAGTGTAACACTCATCTAATTTAAAATGTGTGTTTGATGGAGGAGAAGGATAAAAACTGGTGTTTATTAGGTCATGAGGCTCTGTGCTGGATGCTTTATATCCATTAGCTTCTCTTTTACAAATGAGGAAATTGAGGCCTCAAGAGGTTGCATTGGCTGACCCAAGTTCTTCACAATAGGAAGGTAGACTCTGATTTTCTGACTGCAGGTCAGTACTTTTTCTATTGCTTGATGACAAAGGCTTTGAATATTTATGAGTAATTCTGGTGGGAGACTTTATAGGATTTCATCTGTATCAGAGGTTAAGACAAATCTGAACTAATTTAGAATCTCAAATATTATTTGTAGTCCTTTTTATTTGTCAGTACAGTGTGAAGTAAGAAGGGCTAGGGTGCAAGGTGAAGGAGCAGAGTGAAGAGTCTCATGTGACAATCAGCAGTACACCTTTGGACACCTCTGGGCTTTGCTTATCTCTACTAAGCCAACTTTTTTTCCTAGAGAAATTGGAATTATTATTAGTCACAAGAAAAGGATATTCTCACACACTGTACAGGATTTGTTTTTTCCTGTTAGTTTTTAATGCCATCATAGATAAATGCTCTGCCATCGTAGAGAAGTAATAATTCTTTTATTTTTGATAATTTAGATTATGTGGAAAAAAATTCCATTATGGTGAAAATGTCACATCATGGGACTGGTAACAAAAGCACATATATGATGTTCAGTGCTGCCAATTATTTCTTTTTACATTTTAAATAACATTTAATTTAATATAATTATCACATCAGAAAAACATTTGTAAAAATTTCAGTAAATTTAGAAAGCATAAAGAAAGTAAAAGTCACTTCAAACTCAACATCAAAGATAATTTCAGTTAATATTTTGATGCAATTCCTTTTATTATTTTTCCTAAGTGCATATTTGTGTATATGCATATATATTTATACATATTTTTTATTTTATAAATTTTGCATTTTCTAAACTGATACTATTTTTTAATAATTAGAAGGAATTGGGCTATACTCTGATTATCAATCTCAAAATGGAAGTCTTCTGTTTGGTAAAAACGAACATTTTGAAAATTACTTTATAAAAATTGGTATAAAATCTCTTATTTTTCTACCTTTAAAAATATTATAACCTACTGGATTATTCATTTCCTGATATGGTGGCCTTCCTCAGAATATAACTTACATTAATTGTACATTCTCCTCCTTGGTTTTCTTCTTATCACCTTTTTTGTTTCATCTTTATTCTGTTTTATAGTGCTCATGAGAGGTATGATATACTAAACAAATAAGAATATGCTATGCTGGATGCCATAATTATGCTTTGAGTGTGTCTTGGGTCTCCTCTTCAAACTTTTTCAAGGCTCTGTCTATATATGCCGTCCTTTGGAGTTATCCTTTTGTGCCTTAGGATGCTCAGACCTGCCATGTGGCCTGAGCTTTGAGAAAATAGTATATTCTATGTTTGTGTAGTTTACAAAGTTTGTGTTAACAGTGAAGATGTCACATTAACCCTGTGAAGAGAGAAGATGCCATTGTACAAGTGAGGATGAAGGCTTGAGAAGTTAGGGGATTTGCCCAGGGTCACACATCTCTACTCAACATTTTATATTTAAAATTGAGTATGACTCAAACCAAATTCAAGAAGAGAAAAGGTTCCAGCTGAGAATTTAAAGAAAAATGCAGATGTTACTAAGTTCTTATGGCCAAAATAATTTCAGATTACTCTAATCATCTAACTAGGAATGAACTAATTTTTATGTGGTTTTTTTTTTTTTTTTTTTTTTTTTTTTTTTTTTTGCCACAGTAAGCAGGAATCAGGTACAAGTGAAGAAAAAATAATTTAAATCCATTGGAGATACATATCAGATCTGTTTCTGTTTTGTTCTTGTGGAAGAGAAAGCAAGAGGGGAGTTAATGGAGGAAAAACATATGTGTAGGACAAAAGATTGCTGCTTCAATGTAGCAGCTTGCTTATTACTAGGAATGGAAGGGAGAGGCTATGCTTAACCTTTCCCAACAGAAAAAGGCTGCAGGCCAGATCTGGGGTTGCAGAATTGGTGGGGAGAGTAGTTCTTTTTCTCTTCTGGCCCATCTCCATAGGAGATAGGGTGTCTGGTGAAAGGCAGGAGGAAGGAAGATCTAATGTCAGACAGTGCCCTTTCCTGTTTCTGGAGTTCTAGGAAGATGAAAGATGATAGAATGTAGATTCGAGACTCTTAGAAAATGCTGAAAACTATAACATTATTGATTCATAGGGAGATTTGGAAAATAATAAGCATCCTGCTTATCAAATGCTTTGTTTTAAGCGATTAAATTGACCTGGAAATGTAATTTGAGTTATTATTATTATTTTTTTATTCAAAGCTTGTGAAAACTAAAACAGCCTTTCTAGTGTTTGACTTTTAATATCAGGGAGGCTAAGTGAAGTAGAGGAAAAGAAGCAGCAACCATATATGTTTGTGGTGTCTGACCCATACAACAATACAGAAGAAATAAGCCAGGGTAGTGGTGACTTGGCTGAGGAGGGTCTGTGTCTGAGGGGAAAATATTAGTGGCCTAGTCCACTGGACAAGGAGGCTTACAGGCACAGACTAGGGCAAATGAAGATGAACCTGACTAGATGGGACCTAAACAAATGCAATGATACATCTGGGGCAGGAAATTAAATACAAGAACAGTGCTAACTTGCAGGCAATGCAGAATATTTGTTAACCATCTTAAATTCTTGATGAAACTACCTAGAGTCTGTATTTCACTTTTTTAACATTGAAAAATTGAAAAGAAATATTTAGCTACTAAGGAACTAACCATGATAAATAAATTACTCATTTATTCACTGGCAAAAATGTGTTAACTGCCAAATACAATATGACCTCCTTCAATTTCTAATCCTTTTTGCCATGCAAATAAATTAAGTCAACAACAAAAAAATTTGTTGATCTTTCTTCTCTCTCTTGTATAAAAATTCCATTAAAAATATATGGAAAGTGAACTGCTAACAGAATCCTCCACTTAGTTCAATGAACCTTCCAGGGTTCATATATTCACTTTAAATAAAAATCATATGTAGCAATCTGTGGTGGGAAAGAAAACTTGGTTTTAAGAATGATCTGGAAATACTACAGAACCTCCTTACACCTTCAAATTCCAGAGTTGCTGTTTTGTTAATTTTTCTGGTTTGAGATGCTGCCTGCTACTGATGCAAAACCTCAAGGTCTATATTCCATCCTCTTAGAAAACGCTTGTTGACAGAGATATGTTGCTGTATTCTTTGTATTCTGTGTTTCTGAAACCTGACACTATCCTGTGGATTTGAACCACATATCTTCTTCTTTCTCCTCTACTGGTAAATCCTGCTTTCTCTTCCTATATATATATTATTCAGGTCTTATTTCTCTCTATATTTCTTGAGTTAAAATCCCATATTCCCTCTTTAGTCTCAACCCTTACTCTTCTTTCAGTTGAATTTATTTTAGTGTGGGTTCTTGCCATAAGAGCTTGTCATGTTGGTATTTTATTTACATACTTTTTATGTTCACATCCATTATGATTTCTGTTTTCCATACTATAAAACAATATTCCCACAGGGCAGGGACTATATCAATTAGTTTTCTTTGTAAAAAAATCTTCACACGTAGAATTACTAAAAATAATTACTTGTTGAATATACTTGAAATTATGATCCTACTTTTCTCTACATGGCTCAAATCAATCAGGCAGCTGTAGTCTTTATGGAGCACCTACTTAGTGCCTACAACCATGCCAACTACATGCAGATTTACAACATAAGGCACAAAGTTCTACCCTCAAAGAATTAAAATATAGTTCAAAAGATAGCCCTATAATTAATAAACAGTTAGATGGCACTTATATACTCAATTGTGTGATGCTATCACGTTTGCTCCTTCAAGTATTTATTGAATCCTGTTATATGCCAGACATTCTTCTGCATGTTAGGGGTATAGCCTTTAATAAAACATAAAATTTTCTTTCCCTAATGGAGCTTGCATTTTATTGGAAGAGGAAGACAATAAGCAAACAAATAAATAAATAATATATAAATACGCAGGGAGTGATAAGTGGTTTAAAGAAAAATGAAGTAGGGTACGGGTGTAGAGAGAATGGAGGTGAGGTGGATGCTTTTTCATGTAAGTCAGTTAGGACTTGCTGATAGGGTGACATTTGAGCAAAGGCCTGAATTAAATCAGAGAGTGAGCCACCTATAAATATCTAGGGAAGGATCCAGGCAGCAGAATGTCAAGAGCAAAGACATTGAGGCTAAGTAAGCTCTTTGACATATTTAAGGAGTAGCAAGGAGGCCAGTGTGGCTGTAGCAGAATGAGTGAATGGGAAAGTGGTAGGCGATGAGGCCACAGATGGGGGGCCACGTGATGTGGAATTGCAGGGATTGGAGAAAATTCTACCTCTGTTTACAGAAGAGCTCCAGTGTTATGAAGCAACTGGGATATTTTAGTTTGGTAAGAGAAATGGGAGGAATTAAATACAAGGAAGACACAGGAAGTCAGGAACACATGGAAGCAAGGAAGCCGACTGGAAGGTATTTCCACAACCCATGTGATGGGAATCAGTATTGAATCTTACTGTTAGGAAGTTTATGTGCAATTAAAGGTAGTGTTAACCCCATGGAGAAAGAAAATGTACAAGGAAGGAGTGTTTTAAGAAGGGGAAACACTCATGAAATGAGTCCTAGGTCAGTCAGTCAAAAGTGTTTATTGAGTACCTTATGTGCTGTCACTGCTTTTGGCACTCCTCTGGGCACTCTTCCAAGCTCTGTTCTAAGCATGGACTACAACATGCTTAATGGCAGGAAATGTGTGGGAGGAAGCCAAACTGTGACAGAACTAGGCTTACATTTCTTTTTCTTTTTGTTTTGTGAAGGATTATATCTTACTGGATTTTGTATACTCTTCTGTTCCTGTCACATAGTTTGCTAAATGAATTAGTAGTATGTATTAAACGAATTACCAGTATTAACCTGTTGCTGCAAATTTTAAAAAATGTGATTTGGAAATATAAATTACTAGCCCTGAAAATGGCTTCAGGGCAGCTGTGGCTAGAACGCATGACCAGATTGGCTTGTCCAACTGCTAAAGAATACTGTCAAATCCAAGCCCCTCCAGCCACTCATGTGACACTCGTACAAGTACATAATCAAAACAAAAGACAGTAATTAAGATAAGTAAAACAGCTAGGCATCTATAATTAACAATCATTTATTGTGCATTTTCAAATGGCTAGAAGAGAGGAGCTCAAATGCTCTCATTGCAAAGAAATGATATTTTTGCGATGATGGATATGCTAATTACCTTGATTTGATCATCGCAAATTATATACATGTTTTGAAATATAACCCTGCACCCCATAAATATGTACAATTAATATGTGTCCATTAAAAATAAATAAATGGGTAAAACAGTACATATAGAGAAACACTGATTAAAAATATAGGAAAAAAGGTTCCATTTCTGACAGTCTATATTAAGGAAATTGGTTTAAATATATGAAAAGATTTAGAATCAAAGAGGTGCACTGCAGAGTTATTTATATCAATATGTGAAATAACCCATGTTTGTTTTTCTGACTGTGTGAAAAGTTCATGTTGGATCACTACGGAGGTAATAAGAAATGGTACTGGTCCACCATCATTCATTTGACATTAAGCTAATGGGGTGTGACAGTTCTGCTATTGTTTTCTCTTGACATTGGTGGTCTCGTAGGTCTTATGTATATCTGTGGAAGGTATGTACAAGATGACCACATAGTACGTAACTGGAGATTTAGGTGAGAATAAACAGATAGATGAATAAATGAGCCTTCGAATTGCTTAAAAACTAACTTTAAGCATGAAATAACTAGTGCTCACGAATTTTTGAACTACAGTTTTGAATAATTCATCAGTGATAGGACTCTGGTTTTAATGAATTGTGTGATGACAATGTGCCACTATTCACAATAAAGTTTTAAAAGTAGTATATTTGTAATTGATGTTAAAACGATGGGCTTGGGTTTGAGTTTTAAAGCAGATGTTCAGTGGTTAAGATTAATTTCTAGCAATGGTTTTGGAGGTTGAAACCAAAATGTGTACAAAAGTAAAAATTTCCCTTTTAGAGCAAATAATTTGAACTTGAATGAAACTTAAGCAAGTGGGCATCAACTATAAGTTAATTTTGACATAGATGTCTGGAAAGCATCACCGTTTACCATAGTGAGCCACAGTGTAGTATTGTTTGTCTGTGCTCCGGTAGAAAAGGAACAAGTTGCTTGTTCAACCCCAGACTTGTGCTGGCTGGCCAGAACCTGAGGCTCAAGTCCTCTCTAACTGAATCTGTGTCAAGGATGCATGTGTTGGCACAGGCAGCTTTGCAGAGCAGCAGCTACTTGTGTATTTGAACTGAAACAGGAGCACATCACAGCCAGTTTCTCTTTCCACCAGATATTGATCACTGACTTTCAAAGATACTTTCCAATGGAAATAAAATGCATACCATTACTCTCTTTATTTAATAGAAATTAAATCTTTTCATACAGAATCAGCAGGAAAAGTCTGTACAGTGAAGCATTTATATCATCCTCAGGCATAATAAAAAGTGAGTGAATTGACTAAGATGTAAAATATTAAGCTAATGCTATAAGGTAGACTATATACTATTAGGGTGCCATTAAGGCATTTTAAGTGCCCTTATTATTTCAAAAAAAGGATGTGTTTTCTTTCTAGCTGGGGAGAAAAATTCTTTCCAACATTAATCTTTGCTTTGTGTGGTGTATGATTGTTTTTCCCTTTTGTCTTGCCAGTAGAATTAAAGCTGATAGATTTTGTCAGCATAAGTATCATAGTAGTGAACTAAAGAAATCTATACAGTAATGCTCAAATGTATTTAAATGCTTTTTTAAAAAAACATTAATTCTCCCTCTTCTTATTTTTGTTCCTTTTTCTTTTAGTTTACTTTTCCCTGGAAAGAATGTGGTATATTAATTTGTTATTCTTCTTAGGTGGGATCATATTGTTTTGAGACAGTACAATGAAGTATTTGCATCCAGGAAATACACAAATTAATGGAATGTTTCTATTTTTATTAATTTGTGGAATAAGACTAACCAGACCATGAGTTGGACTCACTGTGGATTATGTTCAAAATTAGAAAAATGTTTACAACAGCAGAGATAGTTCGGTTCCTCAGTGATCATTTATAGATTCTCTCTGTATCAGGGACTGTGTCTTTTCACCCTAATATACAAGAACCTGTAATTAGAAAACTTTACTGTTAACTACTACCTGGCATGTTATGAATAAGTGAACTCTTAAGTGATTGCTAAAACCGAAAACCTAAGAAGTACACTAGATATTAACATGATTTGTCTCCCATTTTGTGGACTAGGATGATGACATGAGAATAACATAAAATGAAATACAAATCCTTTATTTCATTTTGATGAGTGTCAGCATTTTAAAGCTGTATCTACAGTGGCCCTTGGGTGGCATGAGCTGCCTTAAACCAGATTATTGTGTCCTTTACTTTGCTGTCTACAGAGCTGGAAAAACCAGCTTAGGTCAGTGTCACAGCATTATCCAATACTTCACTTTTTCTTACAGGAAACGGAAGAATTTCCTCCTTTAGAATCTGTATATGATTGAGCATATGGATATATAACCTGTTCATTTTCTTTTCTCATTTTACCCTAATGAGTGACCCCATATCATCAGTTACATCAGAAGCTGTCATTTTGATAGCCATAGGCACCTAGCTGTGCCTTACTTGGATTTATGGTTTTTTAAGTTGTCTGGACAGAGCCTCTGCTGGGTGTGAATCACAGTATGTCTTATTGCACAGTGGGATTGTGGCAGCCTCTTAAGTATCTGGAACATTTGTCTGTAACATGACTGCTTCAGTGTTTTCAAACACAAGGAAACTCTAAAGGGAGTGATATTATTCTTCAGTACACAAGATTTATCATCTTTTGTGCCTTATAAGATAAATGTTTATAAGCTGGGGAAATACTTTAGAATTTATATGTGATTCTCTTTTGTCTCCACTATAGTTCCTTATAATTCACCCCGTGGCTCTGGGGAGAGAAGCATGCTTCTGAAATAAGGTTACCTGCATTGGGACATATTTAGAAGCCTTGGCCAAGCCACTTCTTGTGAGCATTCCATAGATACTCTGAAAATTCCAAGTTCCTGTTATGATCCCAGAGGACCTTTCAGAGACATTGCTCAGCAAAATCATCTAAGGGCAGTGGAGTGGAAACATGACAACTTTTAGTTCATTCTTCTGAAATATTAATCTTTCATGGTTAATTATGTGATATTTTGGGGGTATTTAGTAAAGGATAAATATTGGTCATGAAAGTCCTATTCGCAAAGGACTCTAATTTTAGTGCCACTCTTAACTCATATAATAGATATTAATATGTAATTGATCTGAGCTAGTATAAACTATTCAGTTAATAAAAAAGCAACTTAGTTTAGTAGATATGGTCATATGTTGTTAGTTTAGAAATTGCGTTCTATTCTGTGTCTGTAGGAACTTAAGAAAATCACTACATTTTTCTATGCCTCAGTTCCATACCTATTAAAATGTAGTGGTAGCTCTAATCTTGAGATATTAAGAATACCAATAATAATAACTAACATTATGTAGTGATGATAACCCTATGACATAGGTGCTAGTGTGATCTCAATTTAAATGTGAAGGGAAAATGGTTTGGAGATGTTAAGTAAAATGCCCATGTCCTCATACCCAATGAGCTGCAGAGCCAGGATTGGAATTCAGTGTTGACATCCAAGCTTGAGCTCTTGCCAGGCTGTGATGCATCTCTCACTCTGGTTGTACAGTGGTCTTTCAGGTTCCAAATAAGGGCAGTCAGCCTGGCTCTGGTATCTCTTCAAAGGTGGCCTTGGTGAGTCCTTCAAGTATTATAATGCTTTGTAGTTTTTAGTAGGAGTCTAGTAGGAATTGGCAGTTTATCTTTTTCCCTCTTTGTATCTCATGGAGAGACAAACCCTGTTTCCATGAAACAGATTTTTGTTAGCAATGCTCTATTTCTTAACCAATATAATTTGTATGCCTGAGCAGCTCATCATAGAATCTTAAGAGTTATAGCAAGAGCCACTTTGGTTCAGTTCATTTATTTGACGGATAAGGAAACTGACAAAACAATTCCTGCAATGTTTTATTGTTTATTTGGTCAGATTTACTGTCCTAACACATCTCTTTTCTTTATTACTCCTTTGAGCTATTATTTTATTTCTTTTCTTTCTAACCACCAAACTTCTCAGAAGAGTCATTTAGATTTGTTGCCTCTGCTTCCTCCTCACCCACTCGCTCCTAGCCTCCTGCAGTCTGGCTTCCATTCCCCTGGTGTGACTGAGACTGCTGTTCTGAAAATTGCTAGCAATGGCCCCTGCCTCATTCTGGATACTTTCAGTCCTCATCATCCTTGACCCTTCTTCAGCGTCTAACCCTGTTGATTGCCTCCTTTTTCTCCATCCTTGGCTTCTGCCATATCGTATTCTGATTTCTGTCTGCTGCTCTTTCATTTCTGCTTTATCTTTTAGACCTCCACCTACCTTCTACAAGTGGACATCACCAAAAGTTCTGAATTTGGCTTTCCTTCCTCCCTGTTTCCTTGCTTGCTTATTTAAGATACTATCGCATGAGCAGTCACCTTGATTTTATGAACAGCTCCCAAATCCTTATCTTTCATTCTAACCATCTTTAATTTCCCATCTTCCCTCATTCCTAAAACTAATGCCACAAAATCCTTTCAACCTTTAAATAACATATTTCTGTAAAAGCTATCCCTTCTTTACCTTAATTTAGGGAATTGTAGTGGTATGTCAGGATTACTAACTATTCTTCTAGCTACCAGCCTCTTTCTCCTTAAAGACCTCTTTACACAGTGCTGCAGCTCCATCTTTCTAAGGCTCAGCTTTGATCATATCAGCATAAAGGCTTCATGCTGTGCTCTACCTGCTACTCAGTCAATTTATAGGCTTCTCAGTCCGTTTCCCTAAGTCCACAATAACTTAGTCCCGTTTTATCTTTACAGCTCTAATCACTTTCCTACACACATTCTAGTTCAGTGGTTCTCAACTGCATTAGAGTCAACACTTCCTTTTTATAAGAAATGATATTTTCCCTTTATTATCCTAAAATGAAATCCATAGGTTTTCTATATCTATCCACACAGTTTCCAAAAGATCAATGTAATACCGTGAGTATAGTATAAAAGAAAAATAAAGGAATTTAATTTAAAACAAAATTATATTTACATGTTTTAATATCTAAATGCTTGGAGAAGAATATGCTATAAAACATAATGAACTAGTCAGCTGCTTTACATGTATAGAACCACTTTGAATATGACAGCTACAAATTGAGATCGATGCAAGTGTGTATTAGTGGCTAAAATACCAAGAGTGATGTTACTATTGATGAAGATTTTTGAGAATGTAGAACACTTGCTAAAGTTCCTAAGAAAAAAAAGTATGCTCTTCCCTTGGTTTCTAGATTTTTTTTTTTTTTTGTAGAAAACCCAATGCGTTAAAACTGTGGGGAAAAAACCCTTTATATTTAAGTGGACTTAGATTCTAGGCTCAGGTAATTATAACCAGATTTCTTCACCTATTTGAATGTCTGCTGGGTTTTCCAAAAGTTGTGAGGGATGTGGAAGAACTTTGCATTCTGCAGGACTGTCTCATGTATTGCAGGGCAACTAGCACCCTTTGCTTCCGCCCAACAGATTACAGCTGTGTGCTGCCAGTCATGTGACAATCAAATTTGCCTCCACAAATTTCCAAAACTCCCCACGGGTCCACACTACCTGTGCTGAGAACCACTGCTCTGGCCAAATTGTTCTCACTATTCCTGAACATACCTTTCCCTTTTCTAGTTGCACATTTCTTTTTATGTTGCGCCTTTTGCTTTGAATGTACTTCTTTCATTTCCACCTTTTGGAACCTTAGGCTTTTGAAACCTTATGTCTAGTTTAAATGTTACATTCTCCGTTAAGCTTTTCTTCAGAAGTGATGTCTATCAGTCTAAAATCTTGTAGTACTCTGGCTGTGACACTTCACAGTTCTTAAAACATATTGCTGTGTGTTATTTATGTACAGCTATTCCCTTACATACCAGCTTATAAGGCCCTTTAGGATATAGACCAAGTACTATAAGAGGTTAGATTCCACAGTGTTTCTAGCAAAGTGCCTTGCATATAGTAAGTGCTTAATGAACATTTATTGAGTAAATATGAATGGATAATTTAAAAGAATATTTGTAGAGAAAAACAAAAAGAATGGTTGATTTTGATTTTAACATTTAAAACAATTTGTTTTTATGATATTTACATTTTATCTTCATCTTCATGTCATAAACTTTTTTTTCCTCTTGGTTGGCTGGCCAGTATGGGGACCTGAACCTGTGACCTTGGTGCTATAAAGCTGTGCTCTAACCAGCTGAGCTAACCGGCTGGCCCTCATGTCATAAACTTCTAATAGTACAAATTAATATCAGAAAAGCACATAAAATGTCATAGGTATATGGTTTGGTCTGTATATATATTTATGAATATCTGTTCATCAGAATTATTATTAAAGATAAGACCGTTCTCTATCCATAGCAAGAATTTCAAGCAAAATCAAACATTGTAGAGAAGATATGGGTAAAGTACTTCTTTTTCATTCAATTCTGAAATATACAGATAAAATCAACTTTTGAAGTAAATCAGGATGCCTGTGCAATTTACCTGTTTTCCCCCTTTATTTAGACACCTCAAAACCACTATGGGTAATTCTCTCAAGATCTCCTTCTAACACATACAGTCTAAAGAGTAAGCAAGATTTGCAAGAACTGAAAGCCCTCAACTTTTTTGAGCTTTCCTCTCCAGTGACATGAACTAAGAAAGCCCATTGCTCACTCCACCCACTTTCATCTCTCACTGGAGGAGCATGAAACATTTGTGCAGTCTTTCCTACCATGGCTTCATTTTCTGTCATCTTAACTCCATCACCGATCCTCAGCCTCCTAACAATATCCGTATGAGAGAAATCAGACCCCTTCGACAATGAGAAACACATTTAAGCTACCGCACACCACCGTTACCACTGGAAAAGTAGATATTATTATTTCTGTCAATCCAACTGCAGCACTCTGGCAATGTGTAGTTTTCATGGTTGTGTTTTCATGTATTAAATAGTTAGTCAAATATAGGTGCTAATTAACAAAAGTATTGTTACTATTTAGGATGATGAGAAACTTCACAGCTCTTTATTTATACTTTTTTATGAATTAGGAAGTATTTGTTTTTGAATGCAGAGACCATGTAAAGTGATCCAAGAAAATGATATGGCCAAATGACATGATTAATTTTCATTACTTTCTTTCCATCTCTTGCCTCAGATGCATTTGAGCCTTGCCCAGACCCCAGCTTGATAGAAAAAAGCCCAGACTTTGGATGAATCAATTAAAAACCAGCTCTTCTTGTACTTTGAGAGAACAATGGAGTATAAAGATGTGCTCTGCCTTCAAGGATTTTTCATAGAGCCAGGAAGTTTAGAAATATCTGCCAGAGGGGATTACAAAGAAGTGTATGATAAATGTCACATGAGTGATAACAGACACGAGTACCACAGATTTCAGGGATGAGATCACTGTGGATCCTAATACTCAGGAACAGCAACCTGGCCTCCTTCTGAGTCCAAGATTGTCCTTTGAACAGATTGTTCTTTCTTTGGTTCCCAAAATACTTCTCTTGGTCTCTATGAGCGTTTCCCTTGGGGCTCAGAAACTATGCCTTCTGTGGCACCATGGTTGGACATTAAAATATCTTATTTCTAGCCCCGTTTTCCTTTGTAATGTACTTCTTTGAAGACATGCCCCAACTCTGTAGCTCCTACATTTGTTAGCTCATGACTCTGGTGGGTCCTGTGGCTTTTGGGAGGGCAAAAAGTTTCCATAGAAATTAAACTGATTTATTTTAACCCACTCCTTCAACCACCCTGTCTCAGGGAAATTTTTATGGACTTGTGGACTCAAGTTCCCAAATTTGAGATTTAACAAAGGCTTACACAATAATGGTATTGTAATCATAATGAGTTAACTTTTCAGTGCTGCCAATTAGAGTCAATGGTGAGAGAAAACCAACACAGGAGCCATCTTAGCAGCAGGACACTTGGGGGTTGGGAATGGGAGCAGGGAATTACTGCTGCGTTTCTTCCTATTCTTTTCAGCAAAAGTGCCTCAACTTTAAAATTTGGTAGAGTGATTCCCACTCATTGGCTTCACCAGATTTGTTACATCGAAAAGAAAGTCCAGGACAAAGGAATTCCTGGTGGTGAGGGGTTTGTATGGCTTCCTTACAAAGTGCTAGTGTTTGGATGACATTGATGGATATATATGAGAGCATTGTTCTGGTTTTTTTTTTTTTTTGACTGGTAAGGGGATCACAACCTTTGGCACAGTGTGGTCCTCGGCACAGTGTGGTCCGCGCCTCGCTCCGACTATGAGCGCACCGGCCATCCCTACATAGGATCCGAGCCATGGGGCCGGCCCAGTGTTCTGTTTTTAAATTCCTAAAAAACAGGGTGTTTTGTGCACGTTTTTTTCCCTTGCAGTGCAGAACTCAAGCAGTACCCACACCCCTCACCCCAGGCATCTTCAAAGCTATTTAAATTAAATGGAATATTCAAGAAGATGGTGTCCTATGATTCCATTAAGATAGGTATTCTATTAATGGTTAATTTTCCAGTATTCTCTATTAATGGTTAATTTTCCAGGCTTACCTTCCTTTTCTCTAATGAGCTCCGATTTTTTACTTTGAAGGGCACATAGTAGAGGCTGGGTTTTCTTTCTTTAATAGAGCTCTGTTCTTGTTTTAGCCAGTATACTATTGAAGTTAAACTTTGGTACTGCTAGTGTTTTAAGAAGGTAAATCTGATAAGTGAAGGTAAGTAGAATTTTTTTTTCCTGATTTAAGAAAATTCAACCAAAACTTGTTTGGCAGCATAGTTTTCATGCATGGCTAGGCCATTTCCACTTGTTTCTGTTTTTAATAAATTTTAAGATTTTCAGTTTGTTTTATATTTAAACATTCCCCTGGATTGTTAAAAACAAAAAAGCCTTAGTGTTGGCTGGTGCAAAAACTAGACGTAAAAGTATTACTGGAAATGAAAGTGAGCAGAGGGAGTTCTCTACCCAACCAGTAAGTAGACATTGGAAACAGACAGCAAAAGTCAGAAACAAAATTTAAGTCTGGGTGTCAGGAACAAAGGTAGAGTTTCAATCAGATGTGCATTATGTTGGAATTACATTCCCATCTCCTCAAAAAAGAGCATCCTTAGGTTTTCTCCTGTTCTGCCAAGTACACTCTCCCAAGCTTTCGATATATTCTACAGGCCACACACACAGGAGCAGGGCTGTCTGTCACGGAACCCAGATGCCCAGCTGTGGAAGATATTCTTTCAGCAGCATCCGTCTGTTTCTTGGCCAGACTTTTAGGCAGTCTAAAGAAAACAGTCCTGGAGAAGCCTTTGGGCCTGCCTTGTGGTTGATACTGTGCCGGCTTGTATCATAGGTTCCTCCTCTGACCTTGTGAGCCCGGATACTGCTTTCCTTACAGTTTTTATTTTCGTCCCTCTCTTTTAAACAATATTTGTGATTTTGGTTCAATTTAGTGAAACTCCTGTGTACATCTAGAGAAACTTTACTTTTTTTTGGTTGTTTCTGTACTGATTCAACAAGAGGCGGGTGAGAGACAAAGTTCTTATGGAAGGAAAAGAGGATCTTTCTACAATGTGCCAAATATGCTGGCAAAATAAAAAACAGTTTTCACTAGTTCATTTTTAGACTTGACGATCTTTAATAATCTGAAAGGGAGAACTAGTTTATTTCCTGACCAACTACTTTAATAAAATTCATATTCAGGGGCAACCTGGCATGGGTTAGAATATTCTTTTCTTAAGGGAATATTCTTAGGCTTAAAGGGTGGTCTTCTTTGAAAGCACTATTTAATAGTAGTGTTCTTTGGTTTAAATCTTTATTTTTATAGCATTTGTGTTGCTCAGGCTTTGTGCTGAAGGGATTTTATTTTCCTATTCTCTTGATTATTTTAAGGTTAGCAGGTGAATGTTGCTAGAATTTACACAAGGGAGTGGTTCCCCATTTCCCCCCAGCTTTACCCTCCCCCAGTCCTCCCACCTGCCAATTGTGTCTGAAGTAATTTCCCAGCAATGCTGTTGACTTTGGGAGATGTAGTATTTCTGGTTCTTGGTTTGTGTGTGTGTGTATGTGTGTGTGTGTGTGTGTGTGTGTGTGTGTGTGTGTGTGTTTGCCTTAATATCTAATTGATAATTAGTTGTTACTTTTAACTTGTAAGTCCTGTTCATCTCTCTCCTTTTCTTTGACCCACTCAGAGAATTAACATTTGGTAGTCAAGGGGTGGGGGGTAGGAGGGGCGGGGGTAGCCTTATGTATGACGACAGGTGCTAATCTTCAAGGAAATTTACCTTGCATTCCACCTATTAAGGGTATGGTACATAAAATGGCTTAATGTCTGTTTGAAGGTGTCAGTGGGCATGTGTGGACCACACAGAATGGGTTTCACTGAAAGTAATAGAGTGAAATTGTCTGCATAATTATTTTCGTTGGATTGAGAATCAGCAGCCCTCTTTGGGTTCAGGAAATAAACCTCTGTTAAAACCATATGGCACTGTTCTCAGAAGAGATGTTTTTACAGGGCCACTTCCCTCTAAAATTTTGAGTCAGGAGTTCTTGAAAGGAGTCACATAAGTGTGAGAATGAATGTCAAGTTTTTTTCCTCAGGCACAGTTGTGAAAGTAAGATGTTTTTTTTCTTTTTTTCACAAATGCTACCACGGTCACCACGTATAAGGGCCTTGGAAAGAAGCAGGCTGAGCTGCAGCAGCAGGTATAAATGTCTGAATTATTATCTGGAACAAGAGATTTTGTTCTTAAAAGAAAAGAAAAATTGCCCTTAATCCAGTGAAACGTGATTTGTCGACACTGAAAACATATCTTAAGGTCAGGATAATTGCATTTTGTCTGCCCAAACCCTTAGTGCAGATTTAGTTGGGCTTGCTATCTTTTTTCCTTTGCCGTACATCAGTGGCTATAAAGGTTTGCTCTGAACTAGTTATTTGTCACAGTGCTAGTGTGCTCCAGAGATAACTATATTAGAGTGAAAGGTGAAGTAAGTAAGAATGTAGTTTGTATAATGGCTAGGGATTATTTGGGGATGAACTAAGTTAGATAGATACATTAATACCCACAATATTTTTATGTTATATATATGTATGTAAGTACACAGTACAATGTGTACATTGTGATGAATCATTGTGGACTTCATATTTTTTTTTGGAGGGGGCTGTCTTCCTGTTTAGTCTTTGCTGTAGAAGGAATATAAGCAAACCGTTGATATTTGTTCATGTCTGTTAATAAGCCTGGAATCTTATCAGAATCTGTAGAGCTTAGTCTGGCTGTTGGTAATGCTAGGAAGCCGAAATGTCTTTTTGAGAGTCAGACTCTCAGTGAGTACTTAATAGACATTAAGTCCAGCTTTTCATTCTATATCCTGGAAGAAGAAGGTGAGATATCCTATGACCATGAATGGTTGAGAAGGCCTTTACATTGCCTTAGGTGCTTTTGTAGTGAAACCATTTTTTACTAGGTAGAATGGTTGCTAATGTATAGATTCCTTCAGTCACTGACCCACATTCTGGATTCAATCATTTATTTATACAACAAACTTTTATTTGGTACCTTGGTAGATAAGGATACCTACCATGTGCACTTTGAAAAAGGCTGTGGGACTCAGTCATCTCTGGCCCATTGCCATGGCCCCCAAAGAAGCTTAGTCTAATGGGGAGATAAAGCATGGATATTAATGACTGTGATTGTTCCACAAAGTGATAGAAAATGTGAAAGGCCATAAAATGGCAGCTGAAGTGTCATGGAAGTTCAAAAGCAGTTTTATTTTTGTTTGAGGGGTAGAGGGAAGGTTTTATTGAAGTCAAGGCATTTGAGCTGAATCTTGAAGATCAGTAATTAGATTTATTGGCAGAAATTTTTGAATATCAAATTCTAGGTAGATAGTGACTTTTAGGAGACTAATATTACATGTCTTTTATTTTTATATTGGAAAAAAAACCCTTTGTCCTGCCCCTGGGTACATTTGCAGATCTGTAAGTTGTGGCATGGAGATGTAATATCACATGTTTTAGTGCTTTGGTTCAGGTGGTTTCTTCCATCTCAACCATCTGCTTTCTTCTCTATTAATCTAGGGACTATAGCATTCATGGCTAAGTTCAAATGCTATCTTGTCTAGTACTTTAACAACTTTAAACAAATGTTTGTGCTTCATAGGGTTCCCTTTTAGATGCTTCCCTCCACTCATTCTGTAATTGTTGTTCTCCCCAACTATAGCTGCACCAGTACCAATGTGATAATGTCTTGCATATCGTAGATATTCAATCTAATATAATTCAGTTGAACAAAGTAGAACAGGTAATTGATTTAACCCCTTTAATACATATTGAAGTTTGTTTCCAGTTTACTGTAAAGGAATACAAATTTATACTGTGAACTGGTACATGAAATTATAGGCCAACCTAGGATCTAATGTTGAATTATAGAAAATTAGCTCTTTAAAAAATCAGTAGAGGTGATAATCACGTTTTTTCAAGGGATATTTTAAATTTCTCTAGATTTTAGCAGACGCTAGAGTTTAGTTTTCACACAGGGAAAAGGAAGAGGTCCAAAAATCTTCAGGCCAACTTGGTGGCTCAGACTTTCTTTTCAAAGTCCTTTTACATGTGTTTATTAGTTAAGTTTGCAGCTCTATAAATGGTATCACTCATACTATTTCCATTGGATCTCTGCCATATCTCCATCCGTAACATATGGATTCTTTTCTCCATCCCCATATACATTTTTTGGGGTTTGTTACTTTCTGATAGACAACAGGTGTGAGAATGCAGAAATGAAGAAAAAGGATTGAGTATATTTTGTTTCAATATATCTCTTAAGCTTATTGGAGTGGCAAATGGTAGGATAAGAAGTGGTCAAATGCGCCGCCCTATGAGATTCAGAGAAACTTTGGGGAGGAACCTTGCTCAGAAGATATGCTGGGGAGTATGGTTAGTTTTAGAGACTTTTGCTGTTGCTTCATGTTTTCTTTTGCTTTCCCTTGTCTTTGATGCTGACTCTGATCTTGGCATTCCCAATGTAATATTTAGACCGAAACAAGTTTTGCTTACTCTCTGACCTGTGCAAGTGGTAGGTACAGAACCACAGTCTGCTTGTGACTAGCCCAGAAAGGGCTGATTGCCATGCAGTTAAGAGGGCTTTTAGGCCAGGTACTTCTCCCATTCCTTTAAAATGACATGACTAAGATTGAATTCAGAAGACACTATACATACTTATAATCACCATTGGAGGTATTCTTGTAAAAAGATGCCCAGGAAGTAACTAAAAATATGAGTCTGAAATTCAGGAGAAACTGGAGATGCCTTTTTGGTAGTCGTAGGAACTTGAAGCCACTGGTGCTGATTGGGTCTCTCAGGGAATGGGTATGGAATGAATGGAAGAGAGTTATCTTTTTTGCCATTGCGGCCAAGTTAATTTTGTGTCCTTGGCCCTGAAATAGAAGGCTCTCTTGCCACCTACTGTGGGTCCCTGAAGGAGCAGTTGAATAGATTCAGAACTGTTTTAGTTGCTACTCCATGGCTTTTGTCCCCCAGGAGAGGTGTCTGATTGACACCTCTGGCTCCTCCTCCTTCTCCTCCTTCCTAAATCTCTTTACTGGCTTCTCTTCCTTGCCTACTCCCCCTAAATGTTTGTGCTTCATAGGATTCCCTTTTAGATGCTTCCCTCCACTCATTCTATACTCATTCCCCGAATGTCCTCATTTACACTATTAGCTTCCTGTTCCTGTGACTACTGAAAATCTTCAGACTCTTCTGAACTTCAAACTCTTGTTTCTTATTCGCTTTCAGCGTATGTCCCATGGGCACTTCACTCAGGTCCACGCAACATTCAGGATTCCCCACTTCCACTTCAACCACACTTCTCTGCCCAAACATGAACCTCCCCCAGTTTTTCCAGTTTTGAGTGTCCCACAGTTCACGCAGTTGACCAAATCAGAAAACTTGAGACTCATCCTCTCTGCCTTCCTTCTTACATCTGGTTATTCCTCTGTACTGCTGTCTCTATCTCTGTCTCAAATGCATTCCCTCATATCTGTTAGTCCTGCTTTAGCTTAGTTCTCTCTCTTAATATTTATCTCCTAACATAATATAAAAATAATCTCTTAACTGTTTCATGCCTCTAACTGCCCTCTCTTCTAAATGTCACTTCCTCTGTAAGCAAAGTGGTCTTCCTAAACTGTAAACCAACTCATGGTACACCCTTGCTTAAAATACTTCTGTGGCTCCCTGTTATTTTCAGGATGAAGTATAGACTTTGTGGTGTAGTGACAAGGCCCTTCAACATCTGATCTGCTCAACTGCCTTCCACCCACATCCCTGTGTCTGAGCTCCAGCCATACCAAATTGCTTCACTTTATACTTTCTTATTTCTGTGCCTTTGCACCCGCTGTTCCTTCTGCTGGGATGTCCTTTTCTTTTGCATTTGCTTGACCACATTCTGCTTGTTTTTTATCTATTCAAATGCCATCTCCTCTGGGATCCCCTCCTTGATGTCCTTGGAAGTTAAACATTAATCTTTGATTCCCTTTGGTTGCCTGTTCATACCTTGATTATGCTGTTTATCACACAGCTGTAGTTATCTGTTTTTATGATGCCTCCTCAAGTATACTGTGAGCCCCCTAGTTTAGCATAGTTCATGGTACATGCTAAGTGCTTAGGAAATTTTAATTGACAAACGAATATTATATTTGCACAGTAGTTTTAACATGTGAAGAATATTTTCACCCCTTTTACATTTCATCCTGATGACATCCCTGTGATGCAGATACTTTGATCCTCATTTGACAGAAGAGGAAGTTGAGTCATAGGAGGAAGTTGAGTCATAGAGATGATATATTATTTGCCTACAGCCTTACAAAAAAGTTAGTAGCAAAACTGGGAATAGATTCCCAAGTTTTCCTGTTCCTTGTATAGTCAGGCCCAGATTTAAATACGGGATTCTCCTTTTTAGTCAGTCACTGCCTTGGTCTTTTCACTACTGCTTTAAGCTCACTAATGGAGTGTGTGTGAGTGTGTGTGTGTGTGTGTAACACATAGTGACAGGTGAGGAATCCATAGCATCATTGATTCTTAGGATTAGAAGTTAGGTAGTCTGTTATATTACAGGTGAGGAAATTCTGTACTTGAGAAGCTCACAACTTGCTACTAGTGGGGGAACCCACGTCTCCTTTCAGTCTCATGTTCTCTTTCTTACTACATTTTGGGCAGTCATCAGTTCTATAAGACAGAATTTCATTGTTGAGTCTCAGGGATTGTTAGTAGGATTTGTTGAACCATTAGGCCAGTTAGTCCTTGGGGAGATCCTGTCTTTGGGCAGAGAGAATATCATTTCTGAGAACATTCTCAGTGAAGGGTCCATGAAAGAGATAGGACCCAGAAGACAAAGAATCACACGATGACATTTTTTCATTGATTACCCCACTTTTCCAGATTGCATTACCTCTTTTCCAGTGAGCTCTATGGATTCTTGAGCATACACCATTTTCAAATAAAACAAAGGCATCTAATTAGGCTGAAGAATGAGAACTTCATATTGCAGGGAAATGTATGTTCAGTGGTCAGAGGGTTTTTGGTGTCATGCTGCAAATAGAGTATAAAGCATGTTGGGCCTCAAGAGGACACCATCCCTAATTACCTGTAAATAGACATGGAACTCATGTTAGTAGTATAGCTATTCCTTTGACTGGACTCTCCCTCTCTATACATATACATGTATGCATATAATAGAGATAATATAAATTTATAACTATGTATATGTATATGTGGAAAAGGCAGTACTTTATTTATATGGACAAAAGAAAAAATTTTATCAAACTGTCATTACTGATTAAATAATTCAGCATAAAGCCAGCAGACAAAAATCCACAAAACTTAACACTATACTTGCTTTTGAAAAAAAATTTTTTAAAAAAATATTAACCTACACCATCCCACTTCTTTTTGCTTGAAAATAATGCACTTTTCTAATCTGCTGTGCCTTGAAAAAAAAAGGTAAAACTTGCTGTCTTCTAACTCTATTTAACACTATTTTAGATTCCCTTTTATATAACAATAACTTGATCCTACTCAAAATACTTGGCACTTTCAGTGACAGAGTGGAATGTAAGAACACTTTAGCAGATCTGAATGTGAGTAAACTCCAGTAGTTTTGGAATGAAAAGGTAGAGTTTTCAGTTCCTTATTCAGAGTTCACAGAAGATAAGAATACCGGGATTAACGCAGTAGACTTCCTTCATTACACATGGCTGAATAAAGCAATTATCTGTCTATCAAGACTAGTAATTGTGCAACAGCATTAAGGAAGGTGAATGGATAGGTGGAAAAATCCTATTTCATTGGAAAAGGGTGCTGATATATGAGGTAATCCTTTGAGTTTAACTTGTGAAAACTGTTTTATTTTGGAGTTTATATCATGTTTCCCTTGAGCTTAGAGAGAAATGATTTTTTTTCTTATATTATTGACTGCATTTTTCAGTTCCTTACCCATCTGAATTTTATTAGGGGGGTTATTTCAAAGACATCTCTTGTTTAATCATGTTTAAACAATCTGTTTAAGACCTGTTGTGTAGATATAAACACAATAGTCCTTTAATGTAGTGAAACAGACTTCTGACAGACATAGCACATAACAGACATCCATCCATTATTGCTTAAGCTGCTGTTCCTTCCATGCCTGACCTGAGAGGGTAACCACAGAGCTCAGCCGACAGCATTTGCTTGTTAGAAGACACGGACATGAGCCTATGTGCTGTGTTAATGTCTAGCAAGCAGAGAATTGCAGAGCAGCATACAATTGGAGAGGCCTTAGACTAGATTAAAACTAAGTACTTTAAATCTGTTTTAATGGCTGTGTTTACATCTCCTTCTACTTCATTCCTTTAAAAAACTAATCAGGTTTCGCAAGCGTTAAGAAAACCACCTTTTCTTGCCAGCTGGACTAGGTCCAGTTTAAGCAAGAAATCCCCCTACCTTTTTTTTGTCTTTTTCTTTTTTCTTCCTTTATGATCTTCACTGCCATTCAGCACAGCAAGACCAGGCTGCGGGAGCTGGCTGACTTTTTCTTGGTTATTACTTTTTAACATTTTTTTCCTATTACAGGAATGGGAAAATTGAGAATGATGTTCTGCTGTTGTAGCAGCAAATGTCAAGAGGGGAGCCCTTTGCACTTTTTAATTACTTTTGTGTAGTGGTTCTCTTTGCTTTAAAGTAACTCTCTCTCTTTCTCACTCCCTGCCTCCCCCCTTCTCTCCCCCACTTCTCTCTGTCTCACATAACATGTGCCATAATAATGAAAGAGAAACAGAGAGGATCGCATGCTTAGGAAATTGAGCCAGGATCCAGGAATTGCGTGACAGTCTGTTTGTAGGCTAGTTGTCACTGTACTCTTTGAAGAGTAATGCCATCCATGTTTAGCTGGATTATTGGCAAATAAACAGTGATGCTTTTTGTTCAACTATGGAAACTACCATTTTCATTGCTAAAAATGTTACTATTAAAAAATCTTTACATCTCTCAGTGGGGTCTCTATAAGTCCTAGGAACACAAAGAACTGTGGCGTGTGTGAATTTATTATAGTGAAAGAAGGCAAAGGAAATGTTTTCAGAACTAACTCAAGTTTTAGTAAGTTTTGGGATTAAAGAGTAGACATAGAGAAAGAAATCTTTTGTTTATTTCCCAGAAAGTGAAGGGAGAGATGAAGATTCAGATGGCCCAGGATGTTTGTGGATGTTGAGTTGTAATTAGTAGGAGAACAAGATGTGTTGTGATAAAACAGAAAGACTGAGTATAATGTAATAAAATCTCTGAAGTAAGCATCTCAACTCCTTCTTAAATGTGTTCTTTTGTTCTCTTTTCTTCAGCTTTTCTTTTTCTTCTTTCCTTCTGTGGCAGTGGTATATGAAAAAGCGGGTCATGGCAGCTCAGGGGACTGGCTCCCAGTGTCACTGCCCAGCTCTATGACTTCAAGCAAGTCACAGTATTTTTCTGGGCATTAATTACTTCTCTGAAATGAAGAACCTGATCTAGTGAAATCCATATTCTCTTCCAGCTTAAAAAAATTCTAATTTATGTAATTTTACATTGAATGGGGAGTAAGGAGGGAAAGAACCATCCTTTGAAAACAACAGGCGAACAAAGTCAAGAGTAGAAAGTTTGAAATGAGAAAGAAAGTATCAGAGAATTTGGGGATAAACGTTAGGCCATGGGAGAGGGCTATAGTGAAGCCAGCTGGGTTCCCTGTTAGCTCTTTTTTCCTCTGCCTACAAAAAGCCTCTTGTGTATTTTCATTATGCTTTTATCTGGTCTTTCTTTAAAAATTTTAAATCTTTTTTCTCTTCTTACCTCCCATGAGTTTCTTTTTCTTTAGAGGTCTCAAAGATTTTTTCTGAGTCCATTATTTCAAGAAAAGAGATTATACTGTAAGCACATGTTTATTAGAATTTATTCCCTGATGGGTGACTGATTTTGGAATAGCCTGACAGCCCTGTCCTTCTTTCTAGATACTTTACGCTTTGATTGTTGTGATTTGCCACAGCCTAAAATCTAAAAGTTATAAAAGAGCTTGCATTTATATACATGCAAATTAATATTTCACAATTCTTTCATTTGTATATTTATTGAAAGATCTTGAATTCTTTAACCTTTAGAAGCTTAAATTTTGAAAGGGGCAGACCTGCAATTGTCTCACACACACATCTAATTGTATTTAACAAGTGACTACATATGAGATTGGGAGAGTGGACTTTTTGTCACGGATCTAAACTGGTGCCTTTTATTATTAAAAGAGAGCAAATTCAGCTCTTAACATTTTTTTCTCTGAGCTGGAGTTCCTAGAATATTTCTATGGAGTCTATGGCTTAGCTATGTAATTATATCTCTTGAGTAGATTATATTTTTCTTCCCATAATTATGTTTTACCCAAGAGACTGGAAAGGCTTTAGACCTCTCCTGGGTGAAATTGTTCTTCTCATCTCTCTTGATAAACTCTGAATCTTACATGTCTGACTCTGTTCAAAGGCTGAGAGGGGACTCTTGAAGGTATGTGGTAGTAATTAGGATTTTTTTTTTCCTTTAGAAATTGGTTTATATATTAAGAGGGGCCCTTAGAGAGGAACTCTGTTAGTTCATTTTTGAAATGCCATCAGAGAAGAATCTCCTGGAAGGAGATTTGTTTATGATCTGTGGTCCTCTGTCTGAAGACACACACTAACATTGCTCTGGGGCTGTCTCCTCTCACAAACTGTACTGTGTCATATTGCATGGCTGTTAATTTCCAGTGGCTCAGAGGGGCTATAGGCCTTAAACATGAAGACAGTTTCTTAGCCCATTTCATCACTCTAGTCCAGAAATAGTTTTTGACCTGAACCAGACAGCATACTCTTAGGAAAAAGATGACTCAGCAGCCTTTCCCAGCAAAGATTATAGACTCATCAATTTTACTGTGGGAAATGTTTCCCAATAACCAGCTTTTATTTTTTTTCCCTCCTTTTACTGGACAAAAGGAGAGATAATTTAAAATTTGTCCATGTTCTTATGTGTTAATCCAACAAGCATTTTTTGTGTGCCTTCTCTGTACCTGTGCTCTAAGTTTGTGCCGGACATAAAACATGATACCCTTCCTCAAGGGGTTCACAGTCAAGTCTAGGAAAATCCAAGTTAATAGGGTTTGAAATTTTGTATGAATATTTTATGTCAATTCATAGTGAGTTAATGCTTACTGAGTTCTACTGCACCTAAATGTAACCACATGTAGTAGACAAAAAACAGTTGTCGCTGCTCCCAGCTTGCTGAGCCAGGAACCAGAGGGCTCTCCAATGCCCTTTAGCAGAAGACACCAGAACAATGTGATGACCAGGTTGAGTCTGGGAAGGGATTTGCAAAATGGAGTGGATGAGGAAAGGGTGTTTCAAGTGGAGGAGACATCTTGGGCAAAGTCATAGGGCCTATTTGAAGAACTGTGGATAGACCAGTGTAAGTAGAGCCTAGGCTGGGAGCAATACAGTTGTAGCCATCCATTGGAAACGAGAGCAGCAAAGCACATTGGGGCCGTATTTTCCAGATGCTTGTGTGCTGATCTCAGGGGGCCGTGTTTAATTTGGTAGACAATGTAAGACAATTGAAAGGTTTTGGGCAGGTAAGTAGCATGAATGTTAGGATTTGGGGGCACAAAGCATTTTAAAAGTTATTGAAACTAACCCTTCATTTTTGGTAGGTGAGGAAACTAAGGCCCACAGAGTCCCATTAAACCCTTCCTGTGGTCATATGACTAGTTGGTGCCCTTTCAAATGTGCCAGGCTGCTCCTCTGGTGTATTTGCCACAGGCCAGAGGTTGGGTGTGGTCTAGTGGCAATGGAAAGTAGGGGCCCATTTCTCTAGAAAGTATAGGAATGGGCTGGAGTGCATGATGGGGTCTAGGAAAGGAGGTGTCAAAGATATGCCTAAAGGTGGATTTTGAATCTGTGAGAGTAGAAAATGGTGATATTAAGGAAACTAGGGAAATCAGAGGAGAAGCTGGTTGGGACTGTTTGTAGTGGGGGTAATGGCAAAGAGCTTACCTCAACATTATAAGAGCATAGGTCATTGATTTATAGACTTTCACAAACCACCAGTGAAATGTAGTCATCTGAATGTAAATAGGAGTTTCACTGTTCTTAATAGTATTTCCCTTTTTATACATATGTAGGGATGCATAATATCAAGGTTTTTAATCTAGAGCCTCAATAGTGATAAAGTATTTACATCGGAACTTTGCATGTCTTCCCTAAGAACTCACCTGAGTCTGTGTAATCTTTCCTGTTATGTTGCTATTGCTGGAAAACATCAACTGAATTCTCTAAGATACGTTAAGGCTCATCCTTAGTAGTAGAATTCCAAATAATTTCATTTAGAATTGAATTATGACTTTAAAATTAGTCAACATGTTTTCTGACCCCATCTCTACAAGCACACTTCTTCATGTACCACTTTCTGGATGAAGAGATTGGAATCGAAGGGCCTTATTATTTTTTCCAGAACTGCTGTGGAATAGCAGCTCTGTAGACAAATAACCAATTTTCTCTGAAAAATGGTAATTCTGATGCAAGTCCTTTCCTCTTCTTTTTTTACCATAAGGATCATTGTCACAACATTCTTAAACAGTTATATCCTGTGGCTTGAGCCCTAGAGTATTGGACGAAATCTCATTGCTAATTATTAGCTAATGTCTCCCCAGTCACCCCTCTCTTCCAGGGAAACCTAAATGCATGGTAGAGGAAGCTCATGGGCTGCCAAGGTACTGGTCAGGTGATCTGTCTTTAAAGGGCAGATTCACATATGTATTGTATAGCTTAAAAGAATTAGTGTGTAGGAGTAAGACTAGAGGTATCAAGTGATTTGAAGAATAGTGTGCGTCCATTTAGATTGATATCATGCCTATATTTAGGCATCATCTTGTCTCACAAGATATTTATCATCATGCTTCTGTCATTTGCCCTCCAGCCAGCTTTCCTCCTACCTTCTCTGCTTATCAAAATCCTACTCAACCTTCAAAGACAGGCACTATAGTCTCATCAGGGAGGGTTTCCTCTTTCCTTTTAGTCAAAATCAATTGCTTCCCTATACTTCCTGTAGTGCTTTATTATTATTTTAAAGCTTTTTATTATGAAAAATTTCAAACAGACATGACAAGAGAGACTATACTGAATAAAATCCCATCGAGCCATCACCTTTTTTTTCTTTGCCATATTTGCTTCATCTATTATTTTGCTGAAATATTTTAAAGCAAATACAGACATTATGACATTTAATCCCTAAATATATGTTAGCCCTTCTAAAAAATAAGGACATATTCTTACATAATCACAAAAAGCACCGCTTCCCTAATGTTTTAAAATTGTCCATATTCAAATTTCCTCAGCTGATCCCCAAACATAGCATTTTACCACAGTCTTTCTTTGGTTATGTTTACTCTCTTGCCTTTCTTCCCCGTTAGACTGTGAGCTCCTTGAGGGCAAAGACATTATCTTATGTACTTTTCTATCCCCTCTGTATTATTAGTCCATTTCTGTTGCTTATAACAAAATAATCAGAACTGGGTGATTTATAAAGAAAATGAAATTTATTGCTTATAGTTTTGGAGGCTAGGAAGGCCAAAGTTCAGGGAACACATCTGGTGAGGGTCTTGGTGGTGACTTCGGTGACAGCTGGGTATCACATTGCAAAAATGGTGGAGCAAAGAGAGTGAGAGAGAGAGAGAGAGCAGAGAGCACGTGAGAGATTCCCCTCTCTTGTTCTTTAAAAGCCCTCAGAACCAAGCACCTGACCACCATTTTTAATCCGTTCACTCCAGCATGATCCTGCAATCTAATCACCCCTTCAGGGCTCTTCCTTTCAATTAACATAGTAGGATTTCCCACCCTCTTAACAGTCACAGTGGGGGCTACGTTTCTAATACATAAAAGTTGGGGGACACAATTCAAGCTTCAATGAGTTTTGGGGGGCCATAATCCAATCCACTACATTCCATCCCTGGCCCCCCAAAACTCATGTCTTTTCACATGCAAATACATTCATTTCATCCCCAAACTCTTAACTTGTTTCAACTCAAAAGTCCAAAGTTCAAAGTCCCATCTGTGAAATCAATATGTTATCTACTTCCTAGATACAATGGTGGGATAAACATGGGGTACATATTCCCATTCCAAAAGGTAGAAACAGGCCAAAAAAAGGTGTAACAGGTCCCAAACACATCTGAAAAGCAGCAGGGCAGGCATTAAATGTCAAAGCTGGCAAATCAGGTACCTTGACCCCATGTTCGATATCCTCTGCATGCTGTTGTGGGGGTTGGGTCCCCAAGTCCTTGGGCAGCTCTGCTCCTATTGCTTTCCTGGTCTCAGGCCACACTTCACCTCTACCAGGCTGGCGGCCTACCTCTCTGGTAGCTCTACAAGTCTGGGGTCTCTGTGGTGGTCCTGCTCTCACAGTGCCACTAGGCATGGCACTGTTGGGATTTCTCTGCTGCAACACTGACCCCATGTTTCGGCCTGGCATTGCTCTAGTGAAGGCTGTGTGGGGTGACTCCACTCCTGTGACAGGTCTCTTCCTGGGCCCTCAGACTTTTCCATACATCCTTTGAAATCGGGGTGGAGGCTCTCAGGCCTCCACAGCTCTGGCATTCTGTGAGCCTGCAGACCTCACACCTGAGGACAATTTAGCCATGATTGGAGCAGCTGGAGCAGTCGAAGTGCTGGTGATGAAAGCAGCTTCTCGAGGTGGCCCTGGGCAGCAAGCCTGTGGAGGGCACCTCAAGCCTGTTCCCCAAGACGATTTTGTCTCCCGAGGCCTTTGGGCCTGAAATGGAAGGGTTGGTCCCAGAGGCTTCTGCAAGCCGTCAGGGCCTCTTTTCCCTTCTCTTGATAATCCTGTACTTTTGTGTTAATCTTCTTAGTATCATTGAATTTTTCTTCTGAAAATGCCCTCTGCTTCTTTACCACATGGCCAGGCTGCAAATTTTCCAAATCTTTACCCTCTGCTTCCCTTTCTGGGTTTATGTCATGCCATTGCATAACTCATCGTAGGCTATTACAAGTAGACTTGCAGCTTCCTTAATGCTTTGCTGCTTGGAAATTTCTTATGCCAAATACTCTGGTTCACAACTCCTAAGTTCCAACTTCCACAAAGTCCTAGGGCATGACAGAATGCAGCCAAGTTCCTTGCCAGCTCACAGCAAGGGTGATCTTTGCACCAGTTTCCAATAAACTCCTTCTTATTTCTATCTGAGACCTCCTTAGAATGTCTTTAGAGTACATATTTCTATCAGCATTCTGTTCATCATCATTTAGCCAGTCTCTAAAACTTTCCCTGTTTTTCTTGTCTTCTAAACTTTCACCAGCATCTAGGCTTTTCCTAACCTATTCCTCCAAATTCCTCCAGCCTCTCCTCAACACCCAGTTCCAAAGCTGCTTCCACATTTTCAAGTATTTGTTATAAGCAACATCCTACTTATTTTCTGTACCAATTTTCTGTATTAGTCTGTTTCTGTTGCTTATAACAAAATACACGGAAGTGGGTAATTTAGAAAGAAAATGAAATTTATTGCCTATGGTTTCTGAGGCTGGGAAGCCCAAAGTCTGGGGAACACAGCTGGTGAAAGCCTTGGTGGTGGCGACAGTGGTGGCAGGGTATCATAATGCAAAATGGCAGGGCAGAGAGAGAGAGAGACTAACTTGCTCATTCACTCTCCTTTTAAAGCCCTCCAAACCATGCCCATGACCACCGTTTTTAATCCATTCACTACAGTGTAGTCCTATAATCTAATCACCTCCTCAAGGCCCCACCTTCAATAAGGTTTCCCACCCTCTTAATAATCACAGTGGGGGCCAAGTTTCTAATACATAAAACTTGGGAGACACAATTCAAGCTTCAGTGAGTTTTGGGGGTACATAATTCAATCCACTATACCCTCTTCCTTGCAATGTCTAGTGAGACTCACATGTAGTAGATATCCAATATACACTAACTGGACTAACTGACCTGAATATGGACATGGTACTAATTCCTTATTGATGCTCTGTTGCAGATCTTCCTTTAAACTTTATTTATTTAAAAATTGTATCTTCATGATACCCAGAATATAAGCAGATATCTAATAAAAGAAATGTTTAAAGCTAATTTAAAATACTACCGTAAAAAGATGGCTGCCAAGTGATCAGCAAAATGACTCTGCTATGTCACATTAGCGGGGACAGGACATTACATGGTGCACTCTTTGTGAAAGGAAATTTGTTTTGTTGTTTTATAAGTGCATTTTGGCATGCTTCAGGAGGAGCACTCAAACTGGTGCAGTGCAACATGTTGTGGATATGGTGCATGGAATATGGCTGGATGGCCACATAGTTCTCCATAGTTGTTAAGCATTTCTCAGTCAAGCTTTATAAAAATGGACAAAATGGATGTGCGATTTCTGAAAGCAGAAGTTATAATGACAGTGTTACTAACTTTCATTGTGGGTTAGAAACAATGGGATGATTAGCTAGACTATTGCTTAGTGACTTAACAGTTCCTCATGGACTGTGCTCTAAGGTTGTGTGAATGCCATGACCTTTTGACCATGCTTTCTTCTTGTGCCCCTGAATTTATTGCAACAAAAGTCATATTCAGCCAAACACACTCAACTTTTTGAAAGAAATCTTTTCTGAAAACTGCTTTTTTATTTTCCATTTTAAATTCATTTTTGATCATGATTTTCCCTGAATGACTGCTGCCACACTGTTATGATCTAAAATAAGCTAGTTGGCAATGGGAGAGAAAGAGCCCTGGACCAGCAATCAGGAACTCTGAGTTCTAGTCCTGCCACTAACTATGTGACTTTGGGCAGGTCCTCATCCATAAAAGAAGTACATTGCTCTAAAATTTAGAGTCTAAATGATTTCTATTGCCCTTTTCAGCTCTCTGATTCTAAATGACTTTCAACAATACTTAAGAATTACAGTGAGAACAAATGGAATTTTTCAGAAAGAAAGTAAGTTTTTACTTAAATGAATGTCCTTCAGTAAAATTTCACAGGAAGCACCAAAAAGGCTTGTCTCTAAAGAAAGTTTTTGCCTACTGGATTTACTAGATTGCCAAATAAGAAGAAAAGAGTTTTTTGGGGAAAGATAGTATAATATGATATCCTGGTCCAGAAAATTTTCTTTCAATCAAGTCACTTATCTAAAAGAGGAGAATATTCATTCATCTATTTATTGCATAAGTATTAATTTGAGCACCTACCGTATGGCAGGCATTGAACTAGATTGTGGCATATAGCTGTACATAAGACAGGGCCCTCATTATCGGGACAAATAAATACACACAAGGTATTTGGTAACTGCTGTAAAGGAAATAAAGAGGTGTACTTGAGAGGGTGGGAACCTACTTTGGTTATGGGAGACAGGCAAGGCCTCTTATAGGAGGTGCGTTCACCCTGAGGTCTAAGCAATAAGAAGGAGAGGGCCCTACAGAGAATCAGAAGGAGAGCATTCTAGGTATATGGAAAGGTCCCAGATGGGAAACTGAAAAGGAAACAGTGTCAGATGCCCAGAGAAAGATGATGGGGTCTTGAACTAGAGTTGTAGAAATGTAGAGAACTGAATAGATTTGAGATAAAGTGTCGAGATAGAAATGACAGGACTTGGTAAAGGATTGAATGTGGAGAGTGAGGGATAAGGAGACATCAAGGAAAATGTCTATGTTTTTGGCTTAAGCAACTGAGTGAATGGTCCCATTTACTGAGATGGGGACTGTTAGGGAGGAATAAGTTTTTCTGGAGGGAAGAATCAGGAATTCTATTTTGAACATACTGCATTTAAGATATCTTTGAGATATCCCCGGGAAGACGTCAAGTAGGCAGAGGGACACAAACCTGGAACTCAGGACTGAGGTCAGGGCTCAACCCAGAAATGGGGGAGCCATTGGTGTGATAGGTGGCATTTAGTGCATGGAATTGAGAGCATCTTGGGCAGTGGTTCTCCACCCTGGCTGTACACTGGATTATGTGATGAGCTTTTAAAAAATAACTTTCCCCCAGGACCCACTACCAGAAATTCTGATTTGATGGATCAAATGTGGGATCTGGACATCCATATTTTTCAAAGCTCTGTAGGGGATTTTTTTTTTTTTTTTTTTTTTTTATCTAGTTTAATGGAAGGACCACTGTTCTAGGGAGAAATTGTAGCTAGAGAAGAGGATCCAGGACTGAACTTTTATGTAAGAGTCTTAAGGATAACAGGAATGTTTTTCATTCTTTATACCTTTCTCCTGCTTGGAGGATGTTCTCTTTGGCCCCTTGGATGAGGTTTAGTTTTCCCTCCACCATGGCAGGGTACCCCGCCCTTCATTTAAATCATTGTGACCTTTGTCTCCAGTGTCCTTGATTTCTGAAAAGATTGCTTGAGTGCTGAGGATTTAAGTACATCTTCTTTCAGTTCATCATTCGAGTGTTACCCTGATGTGGTTTAGTGGTAGTGGGTATTTGTCACGGTTGAAAGACGAAGAACCTGTTTAGCTTTTGCTCTTCATTGTACTGCAAGAATTTTGTTGTGGTTATGGTGGTGGCTATGAAGGGGAAGATATCTACAAGAAAAAATGCTTATGTTTTTGTATGTATGCATCCACAGATAAATCTTCTCTGAACTATTTTAGGATGTCTGTAGTTACTTAGTAGCTCTCTTAGAAGATAATTTCCAAAAGGTCAATGTGGCTTTTAAAATGTCACCTGCTCTTAAATTTTTCACGCTTACCAGTGCTATTCCAAGTCCTTCGTTTTTGCCTACAACTTCCTAAGACTCCCTAAAGCATTGGGATAAGAGAAAATTAAAATGTACTTAAAAATGTACTCACACATCCACACACTGAGCTCATATCTCATACAGTCTTGCTGAAAACCTAATAAAAAGGCTGTAGAAAGCAGAGGCAAAGCTTATTAAATTTTCTTGTGGCCCATGGCCCACATAAAGTCCCAGTGTATAAAGGAACCATGCAAGATCATGTAGCCCTCCCCCTTGCCCTCAGGGAATCTGCCATTCCAAAAATACGGCCTATTAAAAAAAATAACTTCCAGGGACAATTCCATAAGCTTTCTTGTTAATGTTTACAGCTGTATCAACACCACACCAATACGTGTGTGTGTGTGTGTGTGTGTGTGTGTGTGTGTGTGTAACAGAATCCATGGATATAACTGACAAGTACTATATAATTCCCTAATTGGTTTAGACCCAGCAAGGTGTATTGATGGGAGTTTGGTGAATTAGGCTACAGCCATTTGTTTAGGGTAATGGGTGAGTTATAAACTTTGTAATTGAATCCTTGCTACTACTTCTGCTTAAGTTGAAAACCAGCCTTGGCACCTAACTGGGCTCAGTTCTTAGGTGTCTCACTCTGTGTGATCTGGATATGTTCAGTTCTCCATAGCAGCTAGGAGACAAAGGGAAGAGAAAGCCAGAATGCAGACAATGATGATGCCGCATGATGAATGGAAAGCTCATTTAACTCATACTAGGGCCGTATCTTAGTTCAGGCTGAGCTAGTTCAATAGCTGAGGACCACAGGCTAGTTGTCCTACCTATGCGGGCCTTAGTCACTTCATCTATGAACACCTTACTTGCCAGGGTCCAGGAGCCGTTTTGGGTCATCTCTAAAAGTCTCTTAGGGTTCTAAAATTTATTTGTAATCTGGATAAAAGATCATAAATGGTAAGGGAAACAACAGTTGTGACAAATAATGAGTTTCCCTAGTTTTTCGTGATCATTTTTCTCTCAGGTTTAGTTCCCCTCTTATAGCAGATGCCCAAAACTTGCACTGGCAGGAAATAGGGTGGTGGGTGCATTTCAGTTAATGGGCCTAGTTGGAACATGTTTGGCGGTGGAGACAGCTACACTCATATTACCAAGCCTTGGCTTCCTGTCTGTTTTCTTTGGGCTGGGTAGGCAATGAAAAAGGAGACAGGAAAATACATTTTGGGGCAAATAAAATAAGGAATTTGTCTTGCGAAGACAGCTTATAGTTTGGAAATTCGAATGTTCAACTTAACCCTATCCTGATACATTCCTCATGTCCTGTTAAGATGAGGTGTTTGCACTACCGATTTAGTAGTGAAGAACTCATTCTTGAAGACTTTTAATAATCCTCCTTCAAGGTTTTTTTTCTTTTATGGATAATAATCCTAAAAAAGGGCAAATTCTTAATCATTCATCATATTAATGGTCCTTTTTTGAATCAACCTTAGTAACTTAACATTTTTACTAAAATATTGGAGCAACATATGAGGGCCTCACTGGTACAGAATATAGAGGAAGAAATCCACAGTATATTTTTGTTTATGCATTAGGCATTGTACCTGTTTACCACAGCACCACTCTACAGATTTACACTTAACTATATCATACCCAGATGCAGATGTTTTTCTGTTATAATTGTACCAAGCCACTATTATACACCTTTGTTAAGGATGATCTGATGCTTTTAAGGAATTTTTAGTACCTTGCTATATTTTAATTTTCATATTACTTTAATATCCAGAATTTCTTTAGGTTTTAAACTTGGATAAACTAGAAAAGAGATAGAAACTTTTAAAAAAAATTAATGAATTGTCACATTCACATGTTTACTAAAAGAGTATTTTTTAGTTTCTTTTGCAAAACCAGAGTAATAGATTTGAAATAAAAAAGCATTCCATCTGATTTAACAGTTTATTGTATGTTTTTGGGCTTTGACATATCACAATATATCCAGATTCCTGTTGAGAATTTGAGTTTCCTTGTCTTCATTTCTATTTTTTATCTCTTCAAGACATTCTAGTTTTGAGTTTGAATTTTTCAGAAGAGGTTCGCAATGAGGGATAGTTGTAACATAAAAAAAGAAAAAAGTCACTATGGTCATTGTGGAAATTTCCCTTTGACAAATATGTTTGTCTCTGTTTCTGCCCCAGCTTTGTAACAGTAAGTCTAACATGCCTGGACTCTCTGAACTTTCAGAGGAGGTTTCCTCCATCACGAATAAGCAAACACGCCCCAATACACACCCACCTTTCCAGTTTCACCGAGAGGACTAGAGGAATAGCCCAAAGAGCTCCTCTTGAGCTCTTGTTTCCGCTTTCTGTACTCAGGCTTGATCCCAAGTCACCCTCTGGACCCTCAGCTCTACATTTATAAAACAGAACTAAGAATGCTTGCCACCAGATAATCTTTATAAAGCAATTTGAAACGGAAGACATTATATAGACACATCATTATAAATCAGTATTGATAATTCCTTGGATTAAACCCCCAGTATGTATGTTCACATATCTATTTAGCATGGTCAATTGTTCAGCTAATTAATATGCTTTTATTTTATGATTTGCTGTTTCCAGGGCACAGACAGAAGCTTGATGACTCTAAACCTAGTTTGTTCTCTGACCGCCTCAGTGATTTAGGGCGCATTCCTCATCCCAGTATGAGAGTAGGTGTCCCGCCTCAGAACCCACGGCCCTCCCTGAACTCTGCACCAAGTCCTTTTAATCCACAAGGACAGAGTCAGATTACAGGTAAGACAGACTCATAGGTCTCACTTGCACAGACTCTGGCAGGCTGGGGGTGAGGGGCTACCAGATGAGATGTGTTCACTTCAAAACTCCTGGAGCTGTGAAATGGCTTATTATTAAAGACTCATGACATGAAGATTCTGGTTTCTTCTTATTAAAAAAATTCCTATATTTAATAACTTTGGGATAAAATTTTGGGGGAAATTCCTACTGATGCTGTATGCTGCAGTGATGTCCGTCTGCACACTGGTGGAATGGTAATAACTATTGCTCTTTGGGAGAATGTTTGTTATAAGTTCCTATATTGTATCCAGGTGTTGCAGGGGATAACATCACACCCTCACTATTAGAAAATTAGTCTTACTGTCTCAGATTGGGCTTAAATTTCTTACATGTATAACTGTTTCATTAAGTTTGCTTGAAAATTGCCCAGGGCTAACAGGAAGCTTTGATTAGTAGTTACAAGGCAAGGTCAATGAGTGGCTCATCCAGCAGACAGAATTCACTTCTGATTCACATTTAGCTCTGGTTCCTCATGTGACATTTCTCTTTATATATTCTAGTAAGCAGCTTACTTTACCTTTCTTCTTAAAAATTAACATAAGCATTACATTACAGACTAATCATTTACATTTGATACATTAAGATCCTCAACTCTTTTTTTTTTTCTGCCCCACTTGTATAGAAACAGATCTTATTTTAAAACTAGTTTGCTTTTAAACCATGGTGACAAAAGAGTGTGTTAATCATAGATCTTTAACTTGCAGATCAAAAATATTGAGAGCTGAAAGGAACTCTACATGTCATCTAGTTGCTATTGCTGGGTGGAGGTGGACTAGAACAGAGGGAAAATAAGTCAAAACAAAATGTGTAATAAACCCTCAATACGGATCTTTTTTGTTAGATTTTTGTCTATAGTGGTTAGACTTGAATGTCCTTAATGGTCTCAAAATATAAGTGTTTATAAACTAAATGACCTACTGTTCCTCTCATTATGTAAATGTATTCTTGGTTGTTTACTCAGAGTAGGTTTCACATTTCGTGGCTACATTAGTCTGAATGTATGGGTTTGCATGAGTATACATGTGAAAATAATGTAGAATTATAAAAATAAAATATCTAAACACTGAAGACAACCATCTGCATCAAAGAACAGTAGAGCTCTGTGCAGAACGGCCATGTTTTAGCCTATATAAAACTTTAAATGTTGATATGTGGAAATCAAAAGGTTAATGTGTTCACTAGACATGTGTCCTTGATAAAAACGTAAGACTGAAATTCACACCAACTTGTGCATTTGAAGCTTAACTATAGGTGCTACTGCATTTAAAGTAGTGGACTTTAGATCATCAATTAAGGCTCATAAATAGGTGTCTTCTTGTCTTTATAGTAATCCTTAGGCTCTGTGTGCATGTGTGTGTGTGTGTGTGTTCTTGTGTGTGTGTGTGTGTGTGTGTATGTGTGTTTGTAGAACCATATATATACACACACACACACACACACACACACACACGAGAGGTTTTCAAAAAGTTCATGGAAAGATTCGTGTTACCTTTTAATTCTATTTTTCCACAAATTCTATTTTTTCCTCATATAGAAAAGTATTTACATATGATTTGGATGGACTTATGATGACTAAGGAAGATGCTTCTCTCAAGGCTTTGTTCTTAAATCTAAGGATGAGATCATAAAATAGAACCAGAGGACGTTTTAGAATCTAAAGTTAAAGTTACCTTAGATATCATGAAACCAAAGGCTGGAAAAGTTGTGAAGAGGATCTGCATTTTAGCAGCATCCCTACCCACCAGATGTGAGTACACAGAGTGAGGCTCTGTGAAGGTGTGAGGCACGTCAATGCCAGAAGAGCATCTCAGTGGATCAGGAGTGCGGCTGCCTCCACAGACCTGGCTTCCTCCAGTGTCAGCTTCTCTTCACCCTCCTCCCTGTTGGGAGGCTCAGGAAGGTTAAACTTGTCTGCAGTTACACAGCAAGTTAGTGGCAGGGCAGTGAACATATTCACTAGATATATTTCTAAAAATGATAATATAAAACATTTTATTTCTAGATACTGATAGCTTCCTGGAATTTTTATATTAATGTGTTAGCTCTTCATTTTGGGATCATAGTACTAGTACAATTATTTTATAGATCAGACTTCCTCCTCTTTTTCCTCCCCCCCCCACTCCCCCTCTTACTCCAGGTATTGGACCCAACAACTTTGCTCAAACTTTCCAAATTTGCAGATACACACACACACACACACACACACACACACACACACACACACACACCCATACACACCCATACGCTTGCCATGCGAGCTTTCTTTAAATACTCCCATATCGTTAATGAGATAACACAAGTATCTGCCCTTAGTTAAGGATGCATAGAATTCTACTGTGACCCATATTATTAGGAAAACTCAGGAACACCTGAAACAGCAGCAACATCAAAGTGGATTGAATAGATTTAATTTTTTCATCTCTGGATTAGTTTTCTTATTTATTTAATAAGTATGATTTAGGGCCTACCACACATAGAGAATTGGGTCTCAGGTAATATGCAGGAGAGAAGAAAAGTGCTGTCCTTGAGTTAAAGTCTAGTTGAAGAGACATCCTTCCCAGCCCTTGCATACCACATCCTGTGCCCCAGACTGTAATGTTATTTCTCGTAATGTTGTACACATTGTTCTCTCTGTACCCCTTTTCTAAGGCTATTGCATCTATGTTAGTCTCTGTCTGTTGACAAGATTCCACCCATCTTTCAAGGTCATTATGTTATTATCTTCTTCACCTTCATCCAAAGGCTGCCTATCCATCCTCTAAGCTTCAGTTGAGGTTGCCTTATTTTATACCTTCTGTATATTTCCCTTTTCTATCCGCTAGACTGTAAATTCTTTGAAGGATTTATTACAGGGATTTATTTTCTTTTGTGCCTAGCACAGTGGTAGTGTCTCATTAAATGTTGAATTAATGAAAGTTCAGAGAAGAGATCAGTGCAAGAAGGGCTGGGATATCATGCCTTTCTTATTAGCATTAACTGTTCTTTCTAATTTCCTATCCCAAGGTGCCATTGTTCCCTGGTGATTGAATAATAACACCAGAAATCACATTTCAATATAACACTTATAATAGTTAAACCATTTGGTTTTACTCCAGTTTAGGAGCTACATAATTGCATGACTAATTTAAATTCTTGAGCCTATAATGGATTTTGTAATTTCTTTGCAATATGCCATGTCTGCATTTTAGTTCACGTAATCTTTTGGACAAAGACATTTGTGACAGGAAGGGGCCAGTTACCTCTCATTGGCTTGCCACTCTTGATATCTTGCACTTTTACCTCAAAACTGTAGATTATGATCACAGCTGAATAGTGGCCACTAATTCTCCCACGTGGCAACACAGAAGGCAAAATACTCCCAGAAGAGAGAAATGAAATGAGAAATTATAAATTGAGGAAGTCATAAGCATTTAGTGTTCATAATTAGCCTTCTCTGATGTCTCTTACAATTCCTGGGACCAAAGGTTATAGCCATATGGTGGTCTGGCTTCTTTGCAGTCCAGGTCTGTTGGCTCACTCTGCTGAGGTCTTTAATGGCTATGTTCTGCCTGAGGGCCCAGGACCTCCCCACAGCTTCCTGAGGAAGTTGCTTCCTCTGTACCTTTTTATCATTCAGACATCTGCTGCCTGCCTCTGGGTGCCAGGAAACACCTAGTCTGTCACAAATGTCCACTTCTTTTGATTCAGAATGTGGTGATAGCAATAGAGTAAGGATACTGTGTTAGGAGATATCTCTCTGGATAATCATTGTTTTAAACCTACTACCCTCTGGATGGGTCAGCTACACCTAAAAATAATTATGCTGACTCAGGCCCTTGAGTTTGGGCCTTTGAGATAGGGCATGAACTGTTTATTCCATTATTCATTCATTCAAAAAATACTTATTGAGTGCTTACTATCTGCCAGCCATTAGTGTAAGTGAACAAGTTAGACATAGTTGCACAAGGAACTTACATTTTAGTGACAGATATAGTCAATAAATAGGTAAATAAGCATACATACAAGATAATTTCAAATAATAGGTAAGTACTGTGAGGAAATGGAATAAGCTAATTGTGAGAGAGAGCAACTTAGGGAGGAAAGGAGCGTATTTTGATTGGAAGTTGGGAAAAGGTTCTTTGAAGAGCTTTGAAGATCTGTGAGGAATAGCATTTCAGGCAGTAGGAAACTCATGCAAAGGGAATGATATAGAAAGGTAGTCAGGGGCTAGATTATGGAGACTCTTGGAGGCCATGATAAGGAGCTTGGATTTTGTTCTAATTGCAGTGGGGTGCTGTTGAGGGATGTGAAGCAAGGGAATGACATTATCAAATCTACATGTTTAAAAAAAATCTGTTTGGATGCTTTGTGAAGAATGGGCCATAAGGACAAAGATAGCAGAGTTTTGTTCAGGAAGCTACTGCAGTAGCCTGAGAGAGTTAAGGGTGACATCAATGAAGATGGAAGGACTCTGAAGGATTCTGAATACTTTCTCTTTTTTTCAAATAGAGTGCCTACAACTCTAGCTGATGGTGAGGAGAAGACAGGACTTCAGGGTTTTTGGCCTGGGCAACTGGAGGATGGTGGTGCCATTTACTGACATGGGGAAGACTCAGGATGAGGCTAGGGTAAGGGTGGGAAGCTCAGAGAGGCGGTCATGTAGAGAAAAGAAGAGGATGCTAAGGCACAAAGAGACTTGACATTCTCACTCTGCAGCAGCTCATAAAATTTCCCTTATAGCCACCCAAGGGGCTTCCCCTCATAGGTTGCATGATTCCCTTTTGTGATTTGCTTTCTCCTTTAAAAGTTGCTCTTGATTCTTAATTGTTTTTTAAGCACTCAACAAACGTTGATTTTCCTTGTATGTAAATGCTGGAAGGAAGAGCATAGACATTTTCTTTTTTGGCTCAGCCCCCCATCTGCAGTTGCCCTTTAACCCAAGAGTAGACTGCATATGCTTCTAGATATTCCATCATGTTATTTATGGTGACTTTCTCCTTTTCTAATGTACAAGCAATTCATTTGAAGTTTCACCTACTGTGGCTTTGGATCCTAAATTAATATGTCATGGTATTTCCTGCTTTTCTCTCTCCCTGGATTTCTTTGTATTATTTTTCCAAACGCATTTCTATTCTTTATTCAAGACTCAGATCCAATGCTGCCACCTCTGTTAGGCCTCATCCAACCTACCCAAGCTGAGTCAGGCTCCCAAACCACCTTGTACAACCCTTGATTATATCATGTTCCATGGGGGGACAATGACTTGTTTACATTTTGTCTTCTTTGTTAGACTTTGAACTTTTTAATGTCTGGGGCCATGATTTATTTGTGTATCTCCGCTGTCTTATATAGTGCCTAGTACTTAGTGACTTTTGGTTTGGTGATAAATGAATAAATGAGTCATTGACATCTTCAGGAAGTGTGACCCACTGTTATCCTGGTCCTAACATTTTTCTACTACCTGTTTGATTGAATTACTATTAGCTACCATTTATTAAATGCTTATCATGTGTCAGGCATTGTTCTAATGAGTTTAAATCACACACTCCTCACGACAGCTCTATGAGAATAGGTGGCATTATTATTGAAACTCATGGTTAGAGAGTGAAATAACCCACCCAAGGTCCCACTTGCAACTAGTAAGTGGCAAACACAGGAATTAAAGCCAGATTTCCATAGCTTGAGGGCCCTGTGCTTTTAACCTTCATGTACCCTTAGGAGGCCAAAATGTACTTTTATCATGGCTCAGTTTCCTCTGATTTCAGCACCTGAAACTTGCATTTATACAGCTCCATATTATTTACAAACTAGTTTTCCATAAGTTCTTTAAAGCCTTAAAACAATTTTGAAAAGGACATATTTTACAGATAGAGGAAACTGATTCTTTGAGAAATGATTTGTTGAAGGCCACTTCAGCTATTGTAATTGACTGTGAGTTTCAGATTCTTAGCAGGCAGTCAGCTTCATATCCCCCACCAGATTGAGGATCGTCAGCGTGTTGCTGACGATCTACATGACATGTATCTTAAGGGACTGATTTTTTTTTTTTCTTCTCTCCAATGGATATTATTTAGGATCCTCAGAGACAATGTTTCCATAAAAGGGATGCATTGGGAGTATCTGAATTACACTTTAAAAAGCAAAATAATTATTTTAATGATTATATTACAGTTATATAAGTATTCAAGGTAACAGTTATATGTGCATTGAAGTTATATATGTATTGCAGTTATATATGTATTCAAGGCAACGTTTTTAGGAATATCTTGAAAAAACAGCTTGCCAGATATTCTCTAGAATAATAATAATAATCTTATCGGCATTTACCTTGACTGAAGTGGTTTCCAACCAACCTCAGTCTGATTCTGTACTACCTTGACAAACAGTGTTCCTTGAAAACTTAAGAGGATCTCAAGCAATTAGGCCTGCTGGGATTAGTTTGTGCATATATTTGGCTGTCCTAGGACTGGTTCCACTGTGCTTGTCCCAAAACACTTACTAGCGTAATCCTTTCAGAACTAGGAAAGCACAGCTGAGTAGTGTGTGTCTCAAATTACTGTTCCATTCAAGTGCTGGATGACCACATGATTCTTTAATGTGAAATAATTTGGGAGGTGAAGTGGGCATGGGATGGTGGTGGCTGTGAGTGCGGGGGAAAATGTACCCATAAGAGACTTGGGGACTGTTGCTGGTAAGCAGGAAGAATGACTGCAGGGCATCATCAGTGACCATGTGCAGAGTGGGAGTGAAATGAAGTCTCTAGCTTCACAGCCACTATGGTCCTACTCACCTGGAGGCAACTTGTGTCTCAAGGAACTGAAATAACCACACTCAAAGGCAGGTTGTTGGAAGTACTTTAATTTTACTTTTGTGGTGCCATGTTTTAATTTCTGAAGTTACTGGAAAGTCTTGCCTTGTCTTCGTACCCAGCTATCCTGGGTAAATTTGCTGCTGCTGTGCATATGTGTGAGTGAGAAATCTCTTTAGAGGAGGATGCTGGTCACAATCCTTAATTTAAAAAGGGCACAAATCCTGTGTGTAAACACTGTTGCACATCTATTCAGTTCTGGCAACTAACTTATGAGGAAGAGTAGGATTTAGGTGCAGCCCGTGCTAGCTTTGGAGAATGAAGTTCCGTAGGACCCTGTGAAAGGCTGGGGGTCAACATGTCTTGCATGTTGTTGCTTAGCTTGTTAGCAGTATCCACAGATTAGCTTCTTAAAGGTGCTCTGTTTGGATTTCTGTCAGTTGTAATTCCCTTGTTAACTGAAGATACTCTCTGGCTTTACTATGCTTTTGTAGGTAGAGAGGAGTGATGTTCTGAGAAAAATTAATTTCTTGTTCCAAAAAGTTGTCTTTGTAATTTTCTTCTATCTGGAATAGAAGATGCATAGTTAATATCTAGCTGTGAGAAGAAGAGTTCATCCCTACATAATGCCTCACTTTATCCTTCTTCCCCAAGACTGTTCAGTTTCTAGTCTGTCTTTAGGTCTTCATGCAGAGGAAGTCTTGGTTTAATTCTGCTGTTCTTTTTCAAAGCATCATCTTTCTCTTTTTAGATTTATGTTTTGTTTTAGTTTCACACACATGTGTATGTATGTATATGTGTACACACAAGTGTCCGTACCTTTTCCCCTCTGCTAGTTGCCTAGGAACCTTTCTTGCCCCTTTTTACCTTTTGTAATGGGCAGCAGGCAAAAGGATCGGAATAGTAGACGAACTTTGAAGGAAATGTTTAACCTACAGGGCTAACACAGGACAGGGGCAAGTGAGGCATGAAGTTTGGTACAGTGGATGCTCTGGTGGTGTATTTTGATGTTTAATCATGGATAGGCCCCAGGGCTTCCAACAGAGAGTGAACGTGCATTAACTATGCAGTATTAATAGCAACAATAATATATTATAGATATTATCAGTCTAAAAAGTGTTTTCATTCCATTTTTTTCATTTTAATGTATACACAATTATCCCAGGAATAAAATTATATGGGACTACTCCAGTTATGGCCATCAGATTCTGTCCGGGGTTTTCTTTATTGTGATAAGGACTTGCTTTTTAACTGTTAAAAAACCGTTCATTTTAATAGTTAAAAGACAGATTTAACAGAAGAATAAATATTGTGGATCCTATTTAGTGAATTAGGAAACTGAGGCACCAGGAGATTTCTGAAACCCTCAGAGCTAAAATTAGAAGTCAGTGTCTCAGGAAGGTGAAATCTGACAGGATGGTTTTAGGTGGGGAGGGGGTGAGGGTATAGAGAAAAAGATTAAGAAGAATGGTAAATGTTTGGAGCTGGCTCCAGGGTGAATGGTGGAAAAGGAAAATGACTTTAGATGAGCATCATTGAGGACCCAGCTGATGGCAGAGACCATTGGAAGAGCCAATCAGCATGATTATGTGACCGTCTCCTGCAGCTGCAGTTTGTGAATAGGAATAGGCTGTGGTGTGGTGGAACACCACTGTGAATGACATTATCTTCTAGGGCTGGGTAGGACTCTGTAAAAGTTAGGGAAACAAGGAGGATGTTGATCCAGTTGCCAATGTGGGGAAATGACCTGCAGGGTTTGTAGATTATGGTGAAGATGGAAGAACTTCTGAAGAGGAGTTGACCCATCCTGTGGACTTAAAGAATGAGCAGCAGCTAAGTGGAAAGGTTAGGAGGAAAGATCTGGGGAATCCTAGTTTCAGGTCAGGTGGAAAGTAGCAGGAATGTCAAATAGAAAGGTTCAGAGTAGACAGGATCTCTTGGCCATTTCTTCAACCATTCCTCATATGACAGATGGAGGTCCCAAGCCTTGCTCTGTCTTTTCTGGTGCTCCAGTCTGCATGTCTCCTGAGAACACAATCCTCTAGCTATGTCTGACCAGGTCAGTAGGGGGTCTACTAATATTCTGCTACTGTATCCCAAGATTGTGTTAACTTTTTGTCATCTCATCACTCTGTGGCTTACAGTTCATGAAAAACTCTGCTCTTGGGGCAGGCTTCCTTCCGCCACTCTGTCTTGCAGGTGACCAAATACAGCACTGCACTTTTGTTCTTACTCAGTTTCATCATATCAGTTTCACCTCCTTTCTCCATCTTGAAGGGTTATTTAATAGTTCTGATTCATCTTCCAGTGTGTTGGTTATTTCTCACAACTTTGTCTCATCTTGAAGCTTGGAAAGGTTGCTTCTAGTCCTTAAAGACTTTGGGCAGACCTAGGACTATAATGCTCTTGAATATGTGACTATATATCTCTCTCTAAGCTGACCATGATCTATACTAATGACCACTTTCTGGTAGGCCTTTAATCTAGCAATAAATCCCATTAGAGGTAAGGCATAGATCTTGCCAAGGTCCAGATACACAACAGACAGGTGAGCTTTCTTCTAATCTATTGCTCTGGTAATCCTAGGAAACAGGTTTTAGTGAATCCATTCTGCTTTTCTGATAGCCACTATGGAGATCTAGTGTGAAAAGTTCTTGGTACATAGGCTACTGAAAGTGACTTAAGTGTTTTCAATGGATTGCAAGGAAGTCAACACCAACAATGTCTCCAAAAAAACTACATAACTTAGATTTTATCAATAGCAATGCCATTTTCCGAATAAGGTAGATGGGAAGGGAATGTAAAACCTACTGTATTTTATGTAGTAAATTTTAAAGGCATACCTTCAAATAATTTAACTGTCAGGTGGAATAGTAATCCCTGAGAGTGAAACTAAGATTACTTGTGAGTAGAGTTACAGGGAGACATATTTTGCTTAATATAAAGAAGAACTTTTTAGACCCTGTTCTGTCAAGTAGAAGCCCCTTACGTATTAGACACCATAAATTCTTGCAATATTGTGGATTATAATTCATCTTGGAACAGACACTTGAATTCATCTAAAGTAGAAAGCTGCTTTCCCTTATCTCCTCACTTCTCTTGGGCCATAATTTCCTCTTAAGCTGTATGTTCTGCTCTTTCTATTTGAAAATCATTCTTCTTGATAGGGAAGATTAAATCAAAATAGTGTAGGGTAATTTTCCTTTCTAACCCATTAATAAAAATTAGGTCCATTGTTCTCAAACTTTGGCATATATTAGCATCACCTGGGGAGCTTGTTAAACGTACAGATGCCCAGGCTTTACTCTTGAATCAGAATGCATGAGGTGGAACTGGCCCAAATCACTCGTAGCTGCAGGCCCAAGGCCTATATCCCCAGGATAACTTTGCCCATTCAGAGCCAATCCTGATTAGCCTGGAGCCTTATTCCCAAGGTCAGATGATGTGTGGAGGCAGCTAATGCCCTAGCCTGAATGCAGCCCCTGGACTCCACCCTTGTGTCCATTTTAGCTGCTATTTTCCTTACACACTCTTCTCTGTGAGCGTGGTTCTAGACTGGACTTCCACCCTTCTTCGATTATTGTGCTGCCAGTGGGAGATTATAAAAATGCATACCTGATTATGTCACCCCATACCTAAAACTTGTAGCATGACCCAGTAGGTTCTGCATAGCCTGGCTCCTCCCTTCCTGCTCTCCAGTCTCATTTCGTGCTATTGTCAACCTTTCATCAGTGCTCCAAACACACTGGCTTTTTATCAAGTCCTCGGAAAAATAATACTGCCTGCTTTTCAGTACCTGGACACATGCTGTTCTCTTTGCTAAAGTGCTTTTAACCCTACCTACACTTCTGCTTGCCATTCAGGTCTTGGCTAAATCATCACTACCTTAGAGAAGCTTTCCTTGCCTGATGCTCTGGTGTAGTTGGAGTCCCCCACTATACATTCTTATGCTGACGTGGACATTTGTTTTTTAGCACTTATCACATTTATATGATTATTGATTAATGTCAGTCTTTCCTACCCAACTGTAAATTCTGTTAGAGCAGGGATTAGGTCAATTTTTATTCACCATTGATATTCCTAGTGCCTAGCACAGTACCAGAATGGGCGTTCAATAAATATTTTTTCAATGAACAAATGAATGAAAGACTAGAAGACAATTCCTAGACCATGGTACCATCATCCATCTGCCAACAGGTATCACCATGCCTGGGGACCTTCTATAATACCCCAACTGCTATATCTGACCTCCTGGATGTTGACACCAGCCTTATTTGAATCTGAATTTTCTACGTCCACTTCAACACTGTGATTTGAACTAAGGGTCACTTTTTCTGGCCGGCACCACATCCCACTTGTATTTCAAGTTCTGGTCCTACTTGCTTGTATCTTATTCCCTTACCTCTTCTGGCGTCACCATCGAGGTTCAGGATATGCCAGGGCTGAAGCCAGTTTAGGTGTGACGTGTGGTATAACCTCTTGCTTCTTCTATTAGCCTTTTCTTTTAAACAAGAAAAGCCCCCTCCCTTTTCTGTAGACAGTTCAGTCCCATCCAGCCAAAAGTTTGTGATACTTAACAGGCACTTCTCATCACCTTTTCTTAACAACAGAACTTCCTTCTTACTTTTGTTTTACATTCTGTTACAGGATGTGATATCTTAGGCTATATATATCATTTCTCATTCTCTTCCCTGCTATTGTCTCCTAAGATTTGTATTGTAACATAACCCATTGGCGCACCTGGTGCACTCTACATAGCATCCAATTTTATCTGAGCAGTTTGATGCTTTCTTCTCAAATTTCAGTTTAAAGCTCTCTGAAGCAGTTGGGTTGGTCTCCTACCAAATGATTCTGGTAGCCATGCTGGTCAGTTTGAGAAGGCCCCTGGAGAGGAAAAGGGGAGGGAGAGTCCTGCTCTTGGGTCTTCTCTGATGACATGAGCCAAAATGCTCTGTGATGGGAGGTGTCAGTGAGTGCCAGTTCCTGTCAGTTACCTTTTATAGTTACCCAAATCAGTTTTGTGTGGCTTCAGTAATTTCTGTTGTAATTACTGTCTCCAGAAAGGACTAGGGGCAGAGAACTCAGTTTTCTGAATGGTTAGAATCATAACGTTTTATAGTTGGAAAACATCTTAGAGATAACCCATCTATTCTTATTTTATAGGTAAAAACAGTGAGGCTCAGAGAAGGTAAATGATTGGTCCACAATTGCACAATTAGTGCCAGAGCCTCCAGTCCAGGGCTCTTCCTATGCTTGGAGGAGGCTGTTTGTTTTAAGACTGTCATTCCCATTAGCCAAGAGAACCAGAATTGAGTGGGGAAAGCTCATTCTAAAAATACAGTCTAGCTAGAAGGGTTATTAGAGAACAAAGAATTTTTAACATTTAGTATTCACTGTAAATTGTTTTGAAATGAGAATCTCTGTATGTATGAATGTGAGTATATTTGTATTATGAATGACAGTAATATGACAGAAATAGTCTAAGAGAGAAATTATAAATCTGCTCATCTGTGTTAAGATTATCGATGATATTTAACCTTGGTAGCAATTAAGAAGCATAGTTCTAAACTAGTAGACTCAATATATACTTCTTAAATACCCCAGTTTTCTCAAGAAAAATTTGAGATTTACACAGCCTGATTAGGGAAAAAATGGGTGGAGGATAGAGGGTGGAAACATGCGGCTCTCTAGTTGAACCTTACTCCCCAAATAGGGCAGGTATTCACTACAGACACATGGAGCCTTGGCAGAAATCACTGGCTGTGGGTAGTCGTGTCATGCTACACAGAAGCCTGCTGGCAGCATAAGCAGGAAGAAGTCTTTTGTGCTCTGGTTCAGGCTTTGTCTCTGTTGACTTGTTTCCACCCATCTCTGCATGAAGTTCAGTACCATGTCCACAAGCAATTCTTAGGAAAGCTGACCCTTCTTCACACCCACACATATTTAACCAGTGTTTACAAAGAAGGAGCCTTGCTAACAGCAGCCACCGAGTTTCCACACATCTTTCACTGGGCTTTTATAAAGCCCCTGTCTGCTCTGCTTCTTCCCTTCCTCCCCCCAGACTTATTCATTCAGAAAATAATTCGACATGTTTTCCTAAAGTCAATTTATTTTCCTAGGGTGCCTTTTCCTCCTAACCCTCCTCCTTCCTCTCTTATTGTGACCCCAAGTGTTTCAAGGTCAATAATGCAGATGTGAAATTTGGCTTTGCAGTCATTTGAACGTATGGAGACTCTTAGAGCCCATGACTCTTTTAGGAAGTGTGTAGCCACCCATCTTCCTTATACCAGTAATTGAACTTCCAAAGCTGTGGTCCAGCTCAATGAAGACAATTTGCTTTTCTCATATTCACAGGTTTACATAAATGGTTGTCTCCATTTTTGCCTGATGAAAGACAACTTAAGACATTTGAACCACCTCTCTTCCAATTAGCATTTTTGAGCACCCCCTGGGTGCATTATCTTCTGTACTTTTATGTGTTGGGGTTTATAGAATGGAAAGCAGGTGCCACCACTCTTTGAGAAGTCTAAGCTGAAGGAACACCACTGTAGAAAGAGAACTTATAAAATTGCCTCTGACACTGGTGCTCCATGGCTCATTTCTATCTTAAGAGTTTTTTAGAAAACACAAGTACAAGCTTGTGACAGACTTTGCCTCAGTTGGAACACATGCTAAAGGAATTCTGTATGTTAAATGACTGGTTCCTTTTTATGGCTTTCAATGGTTTCCACCTCAGACAAAGAAAGAGAACTTAACCTGAACTCTTAATAGCTAGATTTGGTATACTCTCAAAAAGGAAATCACAATTTTTCTGGAAGTGTGCAGTTGTAGATCTGAGAGGTCTGATAAATAGCCTAATCTAATGCCTGGTAGTAGTTCTTAGTATGCTTTCACAGTACTGGGACTATTTTCTTAGAGGTTTCATCTTCAGGGTCTCCAGGAGAAACCTAGGTCCTCTGTGTCTTTCTCTTCTCTCCCATCTAGCCATTCTGATTAACCACATCCTGCCTTTGAGTACAGTATGCTCATTATACTCATATAGGAAAGACCTGATTTTTTCTCTCTCAAGTTTAGATTACAGGTCAAATTTGATTACTACTTCTCTCTAAAACCCTCTATTTTAGGTGGCGAGGGAGAGTTAGTGGAGAAATAGGGGTGGAGTCATATTTAAATGCTCTTGAGATATTTAGTATTTCAGATTTCCCAAACATTAAAGAGTATATGCACATAAAAAACCTAACACCAAAGGTTTTGATTTTAAATTGTCATATCTCTGTAAAAACATATATTAATACTTTGAATTTCTATAATATAGTAATAGAAGAAATATTGATACTGTTTCAGAAGACTACCATATAGAAAGAATGAATTACAGTTTTCAAACACCATAAAAATATTTAATTCAGCAACAGTTTTCATTTCTTTTGAAACTTTTTGTGAAATAGAGTTGAATTATTCTCTGAAAACTTGTTGTTGCTTATAGGTAGTTACAGGTCACCCAGGACGTAACCTCAAGGCCATGATCGACACCTTTGTTCTCTGAAACATAAAATCAAGGATATCCTTAAAGCTGTAGGATACGGTACTTCTCTCCATGTTTCTGCAGGCTCCAAAAGATAAACCATCTAATATAACTCTGGATGGGGCAGAGAGACAGAATGGATTATACTTGCTCTGTGGGACCTGAAGTTGAGATAAAGACAGTTTCTTGTTTGTTAATGGTTAATTAGTAGGTTTGTCTCAGAGATAGGCCATGTATCTTCCCTGTTAGTAACTTTAGTATTGACTGGTGGTGCCTAAAAAACATCTATCACCTGCTCTGACTCATTAAAGTTAACACTGAATCTCAGAAGTCTCAGGTTTCTGCAGGAAGTTGAGTTCAGAAATAATTTATGAGATCAGGTTAAGGTGACTTTTCTCTACTGTAAGCACTAATAATTGTTCATAAAACAGCAAATATGTCATAATCATATATTTATGATAGGATTATATTTTCTTGGTGATTGAGCTTTTAGGAAGCCAAGATATTATACTGCAATTTTTTTCTACTAAAAGATTGGAAAAAGTCTAAGTGTACAGTATTTGAAAATACATGAAAAAGATTAGGATTTCTCCATCTGGAAAGAAACCAAGACTAAAAAGGAATATGATTAAAGTTAAATTGATTGTAAAGGGTACTGACACTACTAACACAGATATATTAACCAAATTGTGAACCTGCAAAACACAGGAAGTTCTCAAAAAATTGTCCTCTGCCAGAATAAAAGGTTAAGGGCTGGAAACAAATATAGAATGAAAGTTCAGTAAAGTTAGAGGTTTTAACTGTGGTGAACATTTATTGGGTTCTTTCTATGTGTTAAGCTCCTTATTTCATTATCTCAATCTTCATAACAACTTTATGAAGGAGATATTCTTACTTATCCCCATTTTACAGATGAGGAAACTTGAAGCTTAGGTTATGTGATTTGTCCAATCACACAGCCCAGAAATGGTGGATCTGAGATTGATCGTCACTCACAGAGTACTAGAGAAGGCCTTGGGGTCTTTGGAGACCATTAATTTTTTAAAGTTCCTGTCCCCTTTTCAGAATTACTTATACTGTATCTAGTGAGCCCCATATGGCAGTTCTTGTGTTTTATTTTTCTTTAGTATCTCTCTCTAAGTCAGTCATATCATAAAATCTTGGCACAGTGACCTTGGAAGAGATTGGCTGGGCTGTAGCTTGTCCTCTGAGAGACAAAAACCAGAAAGATCTTTTTACTTGTTTGGGGACAGTGAGAAGTTATGTTTCCTAATCTTGGATATCTTCAGGAAAGGCCTCCACTAAAAGCAAAACTATCCTTTAATAGACTGTTCTATCATATATTCTGCAGTCAGGAAGTTTATGTAAAGCCTAAAACCTCACTGATAGAACTTCTTTGATAGTCTAAGAGGAAATTAGAGAATGGTTAATTACGACTTCTGATTAATATTCCATCATTCACTCAAGCCACCCTGGGAGGTTCACCCAGTAGTTGTTTATCGAGTACCTACTATGTCCTAGACATTATACTTAATTATGCTGAGTCTGATCATGGAAATCTTTAAGAATAACACAAGACAAACCCAACCACCTAGATAGTTTAGAGTCAGATTTTTAATTTTTTGAGTAATGATGATGATGATTTGCCATTCACTGTAGATTATTTAATCTTCATTCTGAGGATCCAATTCTCTGAAATAAAATTATAATTCTCATTTTACAGATGAGGAAATTAAAGCTCAGCAACATTAAGAAACACATCCTAGATCACATGGCAGGCCCTTGTCCATATGAGATCCTAAAGAGAATAATAATAGTTTTAATTTAGTACTTTACAGTTATCAAAATGCTTTTACCTATATTATCTAATCTAATTTTCCATAGAAACGACAGTAATTATTGTATTCATTTTACAGATAGCACTTCTATTTATTATGTAGTTAATATGTACTAAGAGTGCCAGATACCTTTTCAGATACGGCCTAGTTTATGTAATGCTCACAAAAACACTAATAAATATCATTATTCCTGTGTTATAGATGAGTCACTGAGGCCCCAAAAGTTTAAGAGATTTGTTCAGCGCAGTGGGGAGCTGTAATTCAAGCCTGGGGTCTTATCTGCCCAGCAGTAAGCATGACTAGTTTGCTGCATTCACTTTACCATGTTATGCTGCCTCAATTTCCAGAGGAGGAAACTGAGTTTCAGAGACTTAGCTAACCATGCTGAGGTCAGTTTATAAATAGCAGAGCTGGGACTCCAACTCAGATCTTCTCATGAGAAAGCCCGTTTGTTTCCCACTGTTCTGGGCTGCCTCTCTGCACAAGGAGAACTAAGGCTGCACTCTAAATCCAAGTTAAATGCCCTAATCCCTTTCTGATATATTTTAACTAACTTTAATCATTTTAGTGAGTCGTTACTTTTCTTTGTATTTTTTCCCATTTTTAGGCAGGGGGCTCTATACTACTCGTAACAACGTGTCATGGTAGAGGGATGGACATATAGTTTAAACAGCTTGCTCAGGAAGTCATCTAGTGAAGTTAGATTAGAGCTCAATCCGAATTTGAGTCCTATGTGCCCACGTCATTTATCTATGTGGTTCTATGCTTTCTACCTATTAAAAATGTTGCTTGAGAGAAGGCCTCGCCTTTATGAGATTGCTTTCCTGTGCTGTAAGGAATGAATCTTTTTCCATCTGAAGATCATTTATTATTTCTCTGAACAGTGAATTATATTAATGGTATAAGGCAAGGAAGTATGTCAATATCAGATATATAATAAGGACCAGTCACTCAATTTGAAATATTGCCAGTCTATACAATCTCAGCTTTGTGAGTTTTAAAGCATAAAAGTTTATTACTTTAATGATTAAGTATCCTTCAGATTTCTAAAGGAAATCCATGTTAACCATTTACAGTAGTAGACTTTTATTCAAATTGCAGATTGAGGTAAATGTTTCTTAAAATTGAATTGGATGAAATTTTTCTATATGTCTGTTGGTGTCAGTAAACATCAGATAAATATCCAGATGTATTTAATTATTTCCACTCAAGGAAGTATGTCCTATTTAGACTGTCTTTAAATAAATTGTTTCTGAATTGAACAAATAAACAAGAAATAGCTGGAACTAAACTGCTTTGACTGTATAGAAAAGCTGAACAAGGCTTTAAAAGAGGAATCCTCTCAGAAAAACCCATGTCTTATTATAGTCATTTTTATTTTGGGATAAAAATAAGCCTGAATTGACTGTTCAAATATATTAATACTTTTTGAAAATTAAGCTTTTCACTTTCAAAGAGTGATAAGTGACATGGGGATAATTTTAAAACTATTCCAAATGTATTAACTCTAGTTCAGATATGTTTTAAACATGGATCTGTTCCTATGTCACCAGGAGTTTTTTTTTAAAAAAGGTAAGAATTAATACTTGCTGAGTGTCCCTATGTTATTCTTAATAATTTCTCATGTAATTCTTACATCCTTGTATTCCTTCCCCAATGCCTTTTACAGATGAGGAAACTTAGGCTTAGAGTGGCTTAAATTAAGACAAGATCACAGAGAAAGTAAAAGTCTCAGAACCTGAACTTAATTTTGAACCTTCCAAAGTCCATGCATATTCTAATATACCAAGCTATCCTGTGAACAGCCTGATTTATTAGAATTTCTAAAAGTTAACACAAAAAATTAAAAATTAGCATAAAAATCACATGTTAAGAGAAATTTGCTTAGGATTCTGTTTGATTAGCCCTCAAGTTTGAAATACACACCTTTTCACCTTGGAAACATACAGAAAATTTACCTTTTTTCTTATGTAGACTGAAGGTCTTTTAATAAATCTACTTGGCCTTGAATTTGTAATTCCAAGAAACTCCATAGAGATACATCAGTAGATATTTGTAATGCTCAGCAATTAACCCTAACCAGTTGACTGTCTATTATTTTTATTATTACAGTGACTGTAGGTAACACTAGGCCACATTCCAAACATGTGACATCTTTAAAACAGTTTCAAATAGGATTAAAAACATTTCCCTGTTCTTTTGTGTTGGGTCTTTTTCCTACTGTCAGAAACTCATATGCTAAACACTGAAACTGGATGGTGATAAAGCTTTTTAGTTATTGATGATACTTGATTTTGAAATTAAGTTTTGTCTTTTTTCTTAAAGGTTACTTTCTGGTTTATCTTTAGCATGAGAATGTAAGAGGCTCCCCTCCTTTCTATTCATTTTATATACCGCCCCCTCCATTGTCATCCCTACCCCTACTCCCTTAACCCCCATTCCACTGACCTGCCTGGAAAGAAAGTGCACCATGCTGAAATCATGGAATCATATACTTTAAAACCAAAAAGCATGTCTGGAATACATAGCAATAAAAAGCACAGTCTACATGTTCTTTAACTAAGTTAATTGTTAAAAAAAATTTCTAACTTTTGAAAAGTAACACATAGTCATTGGAGGAATTTTAGAGAATACAGAAAATAAAACATAATTCCACTATATAATGATAACCAAAGCAGTTTGTTTTCTAAGTGACCATTACACTTTCCAAATAGAAATATTTATGTGAGAGAGAAACAAATGGTCCTTATGCATGAACCATTTTTTTTTGCTTTTGTCGCAACTGGGAAACTAGAGAGCTTCATGCTATTCAGGGCCTGAAAGGGTGAGGTTTTAGGAAATAATCATTCCTTATGTATTCTCATTTTCCCCCCTGCTTTATCTTTTCTGAGTTTTGGGTTGCCTGTTTCTAAGGCTGCAATGGCTGGTATACTAAAGATTTTTCTTCTTTTTCCCAGACCCCAGGCAGGCACAGTCTTCTCCGCCGTGGTCCTATGACCAGTCTTACCCCTCCTACCTGAGCCAGATGACATCCCCGTCCATTCACTCCACCACTCCGCTGTCTTCCACACGGGGCACAGGGCTTCCTGCCATCACCGACGTGCCCAGGCGCATTTCAGGTAAAGACTGTGCTTTAACTAAAAACCCACCCTTGTGTAGGGGTCTGGGGGAGTGGGATGGGCCAAGCCTGCCTAATCTATGCTCACATTAACTCTCTATTAGAGGCATGTGGGCAAGGGCAGGACAACCGGCAAACAGGGTCTTCTGAATTATGGGGTTATCAAACACTTGAACATTTTAAGCCAAGAGACTGAAAATCCACCAAGAGATGGCATGCTTTTCTTATGATGATATTTAATGCCACCCAGGTAGTGTCCTGCTGAGTTGTATATCATTTGGTGGGCACCGTCTCAAAATTAGGGCCTTCTCCTGAGGGTCTTATGCCAGGCCTTTCTCTGCTTGTGTTCCTTTCTTTTCCTAACATCTGCCTGTAAGCCAAATTACAGATTGATGGCACAGCCCTCTAAAGGCTTGTACATCCCAGGAGTCTAAGCTTGTCAGTTCCAAGAGAGAGCACCTACAAATTTAGGATCCTTATCAGAAACTAGTCATTAGAAATACGATGAGGCCTGGAAGCATCTTAAAAGGCAATGTGTGGCCTCCAAGTGGCCAACTCTAGACCAAGGCAGCCTTTCCATTAAGCATGTAGCACACTGCTGTCGCTCTCAGTGTGGCAGTCCTGGTGCTCACAAATTCACTGTTCCAAAGGCACCACAGAAATTTGTGGCTCATGGTGGAAGTGCATGTGGTAAATGACCTGGCTGTCTTTCTCCATCCTGGGGAATTCATCAAAGAGAGTCAGAAAGTGTCTGTTAAGATGTCAAACTGACAAGTAGAGAAAAATTAAAGGCTCTCAGCCAGTCAATATGAGTCACGTGAATAAGAAAAAAAACCTCTCAGTACACCCTGACATATGAATTGCAACATTGCCCCCATAAAAAAAAAAGACATAGACCCACAGAGGCACACACCCCATTTGGGTCCCATGTTTGCCAGACACTCTTCTCAGCGCTCGGGCCCCATGCACCTGTTTGACTCCTGGCCAGGTTAATGCCTTTCTTTCTCTTTGTGTTTCTGTCTGTTTCTCTCCCTCTCTCATTTTCTGCAAAGCTCGAAGCCGTTACTCACTCCGCTGAGTTGCATCACTGACAAGCTGAAGCTCCACCAGCAGGCTTGCAGGTTTTGATTAGCTCAGACTCCTTTATTTCTTTCAACTTGGGAGGAGGGAAGGCTTTGTTTCTCAAGCAATAGCAGGAAAGGGCTCTCTGGTCCTAGTGCCTTCATATTTTCTGCAGCAGATGGACTCCCACGGGGGTGAGTAGGGAAAGAAGAGGGGTGGAGGGAACTTCAAGATTCTTTGGAAAACCATGTTACTACTTTTCATTATGACTTCTGTTATTATTTTTATGAATGACCAGGTATTTATCGGGGAATTGTGCAGAGTTTAGGCCTTTAGTTATCATTTCCCTTGCCTGGAATCACCATCTCCTTTAGGCAAACATCAGTTAAAGACATGGGAAGAGATAAGTAAGGAACAGGGCTGATGTGAGGTTGAAGGCACAGTGTTTGATGATGTTGAGTTAATTCTGGTCATTTCTTCTGTATTCCACCCTGAGAGTCCGTTTTGTTTGACACAGGGTCAAAATGACACTTTGACAGCAAAACGTTGTATAAACTTGCTTCTGTTTAGGGTCCTTGGGGCTTTCATTTGCCCAACCCTCTGTGGCCGAAGCAGATTTTGCAATTTTTTTCTATTAGTACCTAGAGGAAAAAACCTCAGGGAGTGATTGTAGCTTTAGAGACATTTTTCTCTACAGCATTTTCTTACTGAGACGTTTTTGTGTATGAATTCAACAGGAAAATCATTGAAGATAACATGGAGAAAATGCTTCTTAAATGGGTATTCATTATTGTTTGTAGTTCACACGTGTAATACAGAATAGCCAGATTATTTTGAGTCAGTTCACTGAGCATTACTTAAAACATTTCCATGAAACAACACAACACTTCCCATTTCATATTGGAGGAAGGTAGGAGTAAAAACCGGTTAACTATTTGGCCATGAATGGATCCTCGGCCACAGGTAGGAATGAGCCTCTGCTTTAAACTAGTTTGAAACTGAGATCGGTCCAGTTTTTTCTTCTCACTCCAAACATTTCTTTGAATTGTTACTGATAAAGTAACATGGTGCCAGGATGGGAGGTTCTGTATAAACATTAAAGGGAACAGAAAATCCCTCTTGTCAGCATGTAGGGAAAGAGGAAGAAACAACTAGACATGGACTGTCAGGGAACTGGAGGAACCCTGATTTACCTGACCTTGCTCTTAGCTGTGGGGCTGTGCCTGCACACTAGAGCACTGCCTGATGGACTTGGGGATTGCGTCATCTGGAGTGAGCACCGTTTTCACTTCCCTGGGGACCAGTTCTAGGAATCTTCTTTAGAGGAGCCTGTCTCATGGGTTCCCGGGTGCCAAGTTGCATAGTTTCTATCATATTATTATTCCCCTCAATATCTAAAGCCATCCCTAAGGTCCATGACATAGAGGCTCCTATAAGAGAGACTTAATAATGAAGGTTTTTTTTTTTTTTCTTTTTTGGTTCTTTAGTAAATAAACCCCTTTGTATTGAGTCTATTCCTGTGCCTCTAGTCTTCATCATTCTTTGTGCCAAATAATGCTGTTTCCCTGTTATATGGACAGCTGAAATATTAACCTTTATCCCCACCCCCAAGCGGTCCCATAGGCAGTTACTTTTTGAGATGCTTTTCAGAGCAGTTCGTATTTTTGTGTATAGGAATCAATTCTCATCACCCTATCTAAAGGGATCACAAAATATTCTCATGATTTTGGGTGAGAAAGAAAAACATTCTTTACTTATGTAGCAAGATTGGAGGTTCAGACCCAGTTTTGAATTCTAGTTCATATACATATCAAGCAAGTTTCTTCTCTGAAATTTAGTTTTATTATTTGTAAAATAGGGAAATAATACTTACCTGTTAGGGTTATTAGGAGGATTAAATGAGATACTTCATATAAAATGCTTAGGACAGGCCTGAGACACAGTTTGTCCCAAATAGATTGAAGCTAAAATTGTTTTATAAAAATTGTATATCCATATGTAATTTGCAGGCAAGCCTTGGCTTAAGTGAATCAAATAAATAAATATTGAAACTTTTAAAGGGTATTCTTTACTTTACAAAATAGACACCACAGAACATACTTAAAATCAAAAGCCCTTGGAATATTTAAATATTTAAATGAGTTAATACTCATATGGCATTCACAAAGCACTTTACACGGTACCTAGCACATAGAAGTACTGAAATGTTTGCCCTTACTATTATTATTCTGTGGATTTAAAATGAATATTTACAGAGCTGAAAGCAACTGGGAACCATTCACAAAAGGTCAATAAAGCATTAAGAGAAAGTAGCTATTTTAATTATGTCAGAAAATAGAAAATGTTGAGTTACACTTACATTAACTAGGTATGATAATGTTCTGTTCCAAGGGATCATAGGAATAAAAGCAACCAGAAAGATCCTTCAGAAAGAACTGTTCCTAAAGAAATTCCGTTTCATTTCATTTCACCCTAAAACACCATTCCAAAGAAGGACCATGATTTAATTTACTTAAAGACCTTCAGAGAATACAATTTTACAACTTCTTTTATTAGTATCCTTTTTTCTGAGTAATTTTTCAAGTGTGGCTACAATTCTAGAACTTAATGATAAGGATATACTGTGTAGTTACTACAGTTTTCCAGAAACCCTTTTTGGAAGCAAAGTATAAACAAAATAAGATAAAATGATAAAGGTATATTACCTATGATCCCTACTTTGCTGCTGAGAAAGATATAATTCTAGATGTCTTAAAGTTCAAAGGTACAGTACAAAGATTCAGGAAATATTTCCTTATCCTGGGATTGCCTTAAATATTATAACAGAACAACAATAGCAGTTATAGGTTTATGACTGAACAATAAGTTATTGCCATGCAATTGACTAACAGGTCTCCTTTATTGTAATGAATTTGGATCATATTCAGTTGGATTATAAAAGTCAAGCACTACTTATCAGAAACCAGTCTAAAGACATTACAGTGCAGAAGAAGCTCTGTAGGGGTTGGTCCCTTGCCCATCATACTTACTGTGATAAGCATGGCTTTATTGTACAATAATCTGTATTTAAGTAGTACGGCCACTTCCAAATGATTTTATACATCATCTCATCTTATGGCCCTAAAAGAATATGCACTATACAGAGGTAGCCAAAGTTATTTCTCATTGATCCTATTAAAGAGCAAAGTAGGGCAAGGCAAGGACCAGCAAGCTTTATCTAACCCAAACCATTGCATGTTTGCATAATTGTAATAATATCATCACCCATGGCATTTTTGTTGTTCAAAGTACTTGTGTGTCTTGACACAAAGATTATAATTACTTTTCTGGAGGTTATTACAAAATATTATGTAAATTATTGCTGACTTTCAAAATGTATTTTATGTAATTATTCTATTATGGAAAGATGCACAGCCGTTTATTGAGTCTGATTCTGGGACTTGTGGGTCAGTTTTTTTCACGGCAAATAGCTCCCTCTCTGTCTCACCCATCTGAGTGAAATAGCTTAGATTAACTTAAATCTATACCACTCTTTGGCATAGAAGAAGTAGAAGGGATTTATACAGGCATTTTTTTGATGATCTTGGTCATTGTGCCTGTGCACCTCTCTGATGCTTTCTGGAGCTTTCTTAGAGACTTAGGATACATTAATTGGAGATGCACAGGGAAGAGTCATAGATGTTGGCTGCCTCAGTTATCCTGGAGGAGGACACCACAGGTTGGAGGATTTTTTCCTGCAATTCTGGGACTTATTTTACATGAGGCAGAATTAAGAACTGTAACCTTCCTGAAGGTTATTATTATTTTTTTTTCTGTTTAAGTAAATAGCCTTGAAACTCTCCCTTCAAAATATTTAAATACTGTATCAAAAATTGCACTTAACTTCAGGGGACTATTGAAGATGTTTCCATTTTTATGACTCTCAGTCACTGAACTATAATATTCCAAAGGTCAGCAGAATAGGCATTAGTCTAATAAATACAGTAACTAAAAAATATTTTATCACTACTACAAAAATCTAGAAATTGCTAGTGGAAAAACTCCATTTGATCACTCATGGTCTGTCAGGTTCGTTTCATGTAATTTCAAACCCAGTGGTGTTTGATGTAGTGCATTTAAAAATGTCCCTTAAAACCAAGTTTCTATCAAGTCCCCTGAGTCAAGTTTTTGAAACCAGCAGCTTCAGTAATGTGCCAAGTATATGTGAACATTTACTTTAGCAGAGCAACTCTTAACTCACAGGAGGGAGCAATGCCTTAAGGAAGGTTAAAAGGAAAACTCCAGCAATTAATACCAATAAACCAGAAAGTTAAAGCAACTATAATAAAACGCTAGAGCATCTACTTTTTACTACAGAACCATTCCTTTATTAAGAGCCACCTGTTTGGTAGACATACCTCTACCACAGCAGCCATGGGCAAGTAATTAAGTTTAATAGGAGCCACTCTTATTTTGAAGAAGTTCTCTGTTTAAAGCCACAGAGGGGGAAGTTATTAAATTTAATGGACCCTAAACAAAGGCAAGACCTGTGTTAACAATTGAATGTTCAATATTCTTCTCTGTTATGTTGACTGTGATTGATTGGATTATTTTTGCATTCTGTAAGTTGAAATTCATCTTGCTTTCTCTAAAAATAGGCTATCTTCTGACATGAGCAGATGGTATTTTAATCTTACCTGGACCTCAGTTTACTACAACTTTTGATTTACTGGTGCTGAGGACCAAACAAGTGGTTTCCATTCCTACTAGATCAATTGAAGATAGTTGGCACAGCTCATAAAGTTGACTGAGCTTGGTTGTATTGCTATTATTTGTAGCTAGACTAAGGTACCAATGCTCAGAATGAAACCTGTGTTCATGATTTGACTCTGATTTTATACATGATTCTTGTCAGTTATTTTTGTGGGGATTTATTTCTGACACGTGTACAACCACCCACACATAGGGAAAAGATTTAGTAATGAAAGGAATTATGCTTATGAAGAGATGGTGAACACATGGTTATAAATTTTATTGAAAGATTTGCTGCGATCTCCTTTTCACAGAAGAAAACTTGGGAGTGTGAATCTCATTTCATCCAAAGTATTAATTTTTTAATACTGGGATCCAGGAAGAAGGTGGAGGCAATTTAACTTAGGAAAGCTGAGTTTTAGTTCCAGTGCCACTAACAATTCTTTGTACTATTGTCAGATGTCAGTTAATTTATTGTGCCTCAGTGGTCCTGTGTAAATTAATGACTCACATTGCCCATTCACATGTCTCAAAGTTTCTGCAGGGAGTAAGATGTTGTCTGTCCAGGGATTTGTTGTTCTTAGGATGTCTAGTAAAGAAAGTTTGCCTTACCATATAAATGCTAGTGGAAAAACTAAGTTGCATCATTAGCTTCAAAAGAGTAGAAATATGCTATTATGTATATGTTTTAAAATCAATTCCTTATTTTTTAGAACAGTTTTAGGTTTACAAAAAATTGAACAGAAAGTACAGAGAGTTCCCATACTCTGCCCTATCACCTCCCACTTTATCCTATTATTTACATCTTGCACTTGTGTGGTGCATTTGTTATAACTGATAAACCAATATTGATAAACTGTTATTTAAAAAAGTCCATGGTTTACATTTGGGTTCACTCTTTGTGTTGTATAGTTCTATGGGTTTTGCCAAATGCATAAAATCATGTATTCACCATTACAGAATCGTACAGAATAGTTTTTCTGCCCTAAAAATCCCCTGTGTACCACTTATTCATCTCTCTTTCACTTCTTTTCCCACTAGCCCCTGGCAACCACAGATCTTTTATTTCTCTATAGTTTTGCCTCCAGACTGGCTTCTTTCACTCAGCAATATGCATTTAAGTTTCCTCCATTTCTTTTCATGGCTTGGTAGCACACATCGTCCAATCACTGAATAATAAATATTCTGTTGTAAGGATGCTATTGTGTTTTTTAAAAATATCAAGGATGCTCTCCCTGCAGCTAGGAATACCACCTCCCCATTTCTTTTTTTCACTGACTTTTCAGTGCTATTTCTTGTTAAAAAGCATTTATTTCGTGCATTTCTTCCTAGAGAAGTACTTCCTCTATCACAATTGTTGCTAAATGGTTTTCCATGTCTATGGTCCATTTTTACTTAAATTTTTGTTCTTAATTTTTCCCACAGATTAATTCCTAAACATTTACCTTTAGGTGGTCATTCATATTAATTCAAATACAGAACAGACCTGGTTAAAAATAACAATCCATCTATGTGACTGCTTAGCTGCCAGCCAAAATATTTGACTCTCCCAGATAAAGCATGCTCCTTTTCTCTTAAAAATGCCTAGCATCCCTTAAGTTTGGTGTGCTGTTTCCCAGTTCCATGCCAGCCCACTTCTTTGCATTGGAGGGCAGCGCCCTGTTGCTCCCTCTTGGGCATCCCTTTCCCAGCCACCTCCTTCCTCAAAGTGAATCACTCTTTCATTTACATCCATCTCTATGTCATCTCTGTACTTTGGACACACCTCTAATTTAGTATAATCATTTGATCACATGCCATTCTCCTTTCATGGGAGGTGAGTGTCTCAAAGACAGCAACTATGTCTTACATATTCTTGAATCCTTATAACCTAGCATGGTTTTTGGCACATAGTAGGTTCCTAGTAATGTTTAATGAAACAAGTATGAGGAGGAGAGAAGATAGAAAAAACAGATAGAAGATAGTAATGCTTAATGAAATAAGTATGAGTGGGAAGAGGAAGATAGGCATGTAGAAGAAAAAGAAGAAAGGGAAAAATAAGAAAGATTTTGTTCACCTGGAACAACAAAGAAAGGGCAAAACAAGAAAAACTTTTATTGCTGATAAGGACAGGAAATAGCGCAGTAGGAGTGTGCATAAGCAGTATATATTTTTATCTCCAAGTCTTTTTGCAATGTGTTTCATATTTAGAACACATATCAAGACTGCATCTGTTTCTAGAACTTGCTGCTAACAGTTAGTAATAATGCCAAAACGTACTTTAGGTCCAGCTTGAAACCAAATGATCAAATAGAATTTTTGATTTCTAATTTAGAGTCTGACATGAATTATAACCATCATGTAATAAAGACTATGTGTCAAAGTCTTTTTTGAGAAAATGATAGAAATTATATTAACTAAATTGTAAACTGAAACAAAACTATTCCTCTAAAACAAAGCAAAAGATCTGGTTTTGACAACTATCATTTCTCACAAAGTCTTTTATTCTTCAGGCTGAATTTTTCCTATACTCACCGCCCCCCAACCCTTTCTGTATGATATGGTTTCGTTTCATCTCACTATCTTGGCAGTGGCCTCTGGGCACACGACAGTTTTTCACTCTCTCTCTCAATACCCAGTACCCAGAACCAAACTCCTTGTTAGTGCAGGCAAAAATTGCCTTTGTTCTTTTGGTGACCGTGTTATACTCTTTTCTCATATTTGCCACTTCTGTCAAACTGCATTTCTCCCATTTTTTACTTTCACAGCTGTATTTTTAGATAAGCACGATACAGTACAGTTATTCCTGTTAGGTCTTATTTTATTCAGGTAATAATTTCTGCCTGTCAAGACTTTTTAGATTTTAATAATGCCATCCAACATATTAGTAGCCTCTTGCATTTCTTCCTGTGTGGGGTACCTTTCTTCAGTTCATTTCAGTCATTTCAAGTCAACTCAACAAATATTTGGTATGTACTTGAAATGTGCTTGGGCAGGCAGGAATAAAAAAGAAACAAGACATAGTCTATGCCTTCAAGAAGCTTTCATTCTCATTTAGGAGACAACATAAAGCAAATATAATACAGTTACATTATGATACCAGCTCATGTAGTTGCCAAAATATGAAAAGAATGCTCAGGATTTTAGTGAAAGATCTCTTTTGCCCCTCTGCTCTATTAATTTGCATTCATAATCAGCTTATAGCCATCTCCTTTATGGAATTAAAATTAACTTCATTCTGCTCAGATTAGATTTTTACTCTGAATTGCTTTAACAATTACATTTTCAACCTTAAAAAATTATATATGTTGATACATATGGCTTCATAATGTTTCTTAAGATGTGACAAGAATATGTAAGACCTTGTCTTTTCCCAGCTAGATTGAAAGCTCCCCTAGGCCAAGGGCCTAGCCTTCTAATCCTTTTCAATCTCTCTGTAACTCCAGCTAGATTGAAAGCTCCCATAGGTCAAGGGCCTGGCCTTCTAATCCTTTTCTATCTCTCTGTAACTCCTACTTTAATGCTCTGTATATATATGCTCTTAGGAAGTACTTGCATTCAGCAGAAAAGCCTACCCAGTAGTCAGTGCTGCATGCTTCAGGGTTACTTATGCTATGACTGTCATTAGGAATTGGCTAAAAGATCTAGAAGTGGGATCTATAGGAGACTAATGACAATTGCCATTTACCTTAATTTCATATTCCACAAACACAAATATGGTCCCAGTATGTGATATAATATGGAATTTTCCAACATCTCCAATAAAGTGAAACAACATTGTTAGCTCTATGCTTTAACATATATATGCCCATATGCATGTATTTACCTACTCACTGCATTTAAAATGAATGCACATGTAAATATTCTTGACAGGTCTATTATTTGGGGTATTACTATCAGCCAAGGTAATACTTTTTTTTTTCAGGAAAAATAGGACCATTGAAATACCTAAGTCTTAGTATTATTTTGTTACTTCATTGAGCATTGATTGCTCAGGAAGTATTAATCGATCACTGGTAAAAAAGGGAGAAACAGCATGATTATATTTTAAGTTAGCTCTCAGATTTGCTAATATGTGGAAATAGTTATAAGGGGAACCTTAGAAAAGAGGTAACTAAGCTAGCAGAAAGCTTTTTTATAATTAAAATCCTATATGATAAAGTGCAAATGACACCACTTTAACTTGAATTGTTCAAAGTCATTTATGGACAAAACTTTATTTTGAATGGTTCCAAGTTATATTTAGACTTCTTTTTTGTTTGTTTTCCTGAAAAACAGGAAGGTATATACGAGGGTACTTCAGAAGGTTCGTGGAAAAATATAATTAAAAGATAATACAAATTGTTCCATGAACTTTTTGAAGTACCCTTGTATTATTAAATTGGATCAGAATTTAAGTAGCTTGGTCTGAGGCAAATGTAGGACTCCATTTTATTATAATGTCTAAATATTTTTTTGACATGACTCAAGAAATTAATGAACTTCAAATCTATGAAAGTCATGTAAATAAAAATAAAATGTTGCTCAGGCAACATTGTTCCTAAATATCTCAAAATATTTCTGAAGTAAGAAAGTGTCATATCTTTTCCAGAGAGACTATAGCCTCAAGTGACCAACCTAGAAATGTAGCCAAACATGGTAGACTGTGATAAAACCAGTGATTCTCTCTCCAGCCAAAATGGTCATTGTTCCAGCTCCCTGTAGTAATCAGTAATAATTCTACAGTTAGTGGAATAATAATAACAAATATAATGATGGTTATATACACACTCCACCTTGTGTCAAGGAGAGCAGTGATTCATGATAAATCAGTAATAAACCCATTGATGTGGTTACAATAAATCCACAAGTAATTAAGAACTTTTTCTAAATAAAAAACTACAAAGGAAATAAAAACAGGCTTGGGAAAGAGGAAAAAGACTGATAAGTGCTGTGGTACTCATCACTAAAGAAAACAAACCAGTAAGCTCCCAAACTACACCTTAGGAAAACAATACATTCTCAGTGTGGCTTAAAAGTACAGTGGAGAATTGACCTAAAAGAGTCCAAAAAGGAAAGAGTTTGACCCTCTGGGTAGTTAACAGAGAAAGTTAAAGTTGTTCTCTGACCTTAGGAGTTGACAGGTGTCAGAGGTACACTTAGAAGGGTTAATAAAGCCTCTTTAATCCAGCAAATGGTTAAAGCATTTGAATGGGGACATGCATCCCAAAGGGGGATTAAACCCCCCACTGATAAAATAGCAGTTGCTCAATAAAACTGTGTTGAATTGATTTAGGTTATCAGGTAAATGTTTTTTCCGTAGTCCAGACATATGATATAGTGATCAAACACTTGTAATATCATTGGCAGTGTGTTGGAAACAAGACTTGGCTAGGAATTGAGGAACCTCTCTTAATATGGACATGCCTCTGCGTTCTCGAGCAGCTCATTTAATTTCTATGGGTCTTAGTCTCTTCATGTGTGAACTGAGTTAGTTAGGCTAGGTGTTTTCCAAGGTACATGTCTGATTCTAAATTAAAGCCTGACAGGATAGGTTTTCTTACAGAATAGATTTGATAATCATCACATCAGAAAACTAAATACCACCATCAATAATAACAACACAGGCTAGTATAGTATTTGATTGAAGAACTAAAGTAACAGGAAAAACTACTGTAGATGTCAAGAAAAGCTTTGTTTTATCCTCCAGCTGATTCTGATGAGAAGCATTTAACATACCCTTGCATGGTTTTAGGTAATTTTTCTGTGTTAAACCCTCTTTACCTATGATGAAGTGTAATTTATCTTTCTGGAGAAATGAGAATCTTATAAGCTAAAGGTTACTAAAACACAAGAACAGGTGAATACTGTTAATAATAGAATAAATAGGATCAGAGGATCAGGCTTTCTATATTAAGGAAATTGAAATTAGATATATTTAGAGAAAATATGATTTAAATCATAACAAAGTTCCTTTTAGTGAGTGAAACATTGCTGTCATAGTGCTTTATGATCACATGATAAAAATACAAGGGTACTTCAAAAAGTTTATGGAAAAACAGAAGTAAAACGTAATACGAATCTTTCCATGAAATTTTTCAAGTACCCTTGTATTTATTAATACAAATTATTAGCAACATTAAATTCATGCTTTTATTGAGCACTGTTTTACTAACTGGAGATAGACCGATGAACAAGACGGAGAAGCTCCTGAAGCTAGTGATGAAACCCTTAGTCTTTGAAGCCAGACTCTCTGCGTATAAATCCAGGCTTATTCACTCACTAGCTATGTGATCATGGGGAGGTTATTTAGTTCATTTGTACCTCAATTTCTTCATTGGTAAAATAGGCATACAATGATGATACCTGCTTTCAAAGGTTGTTATGGGGACTAAATAATAGTTAATATGTGCAAAGCCCTGAGAATAATGCCTGGCATTCAATAAGTGTTAGCTATTACTGTGGAAGCGTGGGCAATGGAAAATAAGAAAAGGTTATCTAGGGATATGTACTATGAAAAAAGTAAAATAGGCTGATGTGATTAGCAGTGTACCTTTAAGCTGAGATCCAAATAACGAGAAGGAGTTAGCCTTGTGAAGTTCAAGGGGAAAGGGGAGCATTCCAGGGAAAAAGTGGGAAAAGCTAGTGCAAGGGCTTTTAGGTGGGAAGAATTTGGGGTGTTTGATGAAAAATGCCCAGTGGCTGGAGTGTGTAGATGACGTGAAGTCAGAGAGAGAGGCTGGGTCCAGGTCATGCAGGGCCTGTCTGCTGGTCAGGATCCCAAGTTTGGATGTGCTGTTATGTGCAGTGTTAAGCTGCTGGCAGATTTTAAGCAGGCTCATGATATAAACTGACTTCTGTTTTCAAAATGTCACTCTGGCTTTTGGGTGGAGAATTGCAAGGGGCTGAGGGAGGAAGCAAGGACTGTGGTTGGGGGGCTGTGGCAGTCACCCTGGTGAGAGGATGGTGGCCTGCACTTGCCTGCAAGTGGCGGGATAGACACTGTGGAGTGGAGAGTATTTTGCTTGTATCATCAAAATGTTTTAGCAATGTTTTCTCTCATTGTTAGTTTACTTTAAGAGGAATAATACTGCATCTTATAAAATTTTTATATGCCCCAAAGTGAAGTGGTAATTCAGGAATTACTTGATTTATTAGGTGGATACCGAACACCAGCCTGGACAGTTCAGGCCAGAAATCCATTTTGAGAGCCGACATGTTTTGTTTGGTTGAAAATTATTAATTATCAAGAATCGAATTTCGTTAATCTGATTATTTCCAGTAGCTCCCTTCCTTGGCACTGTGCAAACCCAGATTTCAGTGCAGTGAAGTATAATGATGAGATTAATTTTGGGGACTGAAACAGCATTATATGTTCTCATCCTCTTAAAATGCAGGTAGTATGTTTTCATATCTTTCATAGCCTTTAAGTGCACCAGTTCTTTTTACTGCTTTTAAGATAGTCTGAAATGAAACTCACCTGCATAGCTGTTACCAAGCTGGCTATGCAGGTGCTCACTAAATGGCCATATTGAGGAGTGTGTGGCAACAACTGTGCAGTGAAGAGACCCCGGGTGAGGGCTAGCAGTTACTTCAGGCTTCCAAGCTAATATCCTGCATTTGAGAAAATCACAGCTGGGTGAGACACCAGCACTCCTCCTCTCTGTGGAGTCAATACCCAGGATAGCTTCTTCACAGAGGACTGGGAAATTGGGGCATATCTTAAATAGAAAAGAGCTTGAATTGATAAGCGATGGGGAACTTGTTCTAAGCACAGTCTCATAGTCACAAACTAAGAGATAAAAAGGAACGTTTTAAATAGGTAAGACTATTGGCATAACAGTTGTAGTAAGCTATCTCTCCTTTCTCAGATCTTTTAACTGTGCCCTAAAAAGAGATTTTTCGTTACAAAAACTTAATTTGGGGCTCTAGAAAGTAGCATCAAGATCTTATGGAGATATGAACAGTTTTTCTTACATTTCCTATTTGAAAAGTAACAAAATTCCTGCTCTCCTTGGATACCAACTTCCTCTTCTTCCTGGAATCCCAAAGAGTAGAGGTGGGTGTACTGAAAACCATTTGTTTATTTGTTTTAAAGGAAATAAAGAGAGCAGTAAACTCAGGGCCAGGAGAGCACATTTCCCAGTGACCTAAGCAGCTTAAAATGTATTTGATGGATTTATTTCCAGTTTTGAAAGCTCAGAGGACTCAGGAGAAGATACAATTCAAAGAGTATCAGCATGGGAAATACAGAATAATTCCAAGAGTGCTGAAAATTTTATAGATTGGAGCTCTGGATGATAGATTGACTGTTTAATTCACTGTCAAACCTATTTTTTAACCTTTCTCTCTGGCTTTTTCATTTGTAAGTGTACAGTAAAAAAAGAATGGAAGTCAAAAATTCACTATGAGGAAGATGCAAACTAGAGTGAGAAACAGCAGATAATGAGACTCTGGAAAAAACAATCACTTTTAAAAGGAATAAAATGTAAAGACAGGGTGTCCTATTGGAAAGTGGGATGGTTTCTCCCCATGAGCCAAGAGGTCTGAATCCTGTCAGTACAGATGTATGTTATTAATGTCCCTTCTCTGAAGGCTGGACTTGCTCATACTCATGGCATGGACCCCTCCAGTCTCAAGGCTTTAGTACTGATCTTTTTCACTACAACACTGCAGTATAATATTGAAAATCATCACAAAGTAGGTAAGGAGATAGATAACTAGACATACATTTAAGGGCCTTAAAATTAGACAGCTGTTTGTTTTTCAGCCCATTTTCAGACTTTCCAAACTAGTATTTGAAATGCTGGCTTCAGACCTGCGAAGCCACAGCTTATGCCAGGAGTCCTTGTTGATGGCCAAGTTGTGTCCCCTGCCCCTGGTACCTAAGAGAGAAAACTATTTCACCAAAGAGAACCCTACCCAAGGGTCTTCCTACCAACATTTTACTAAAAAGGTTAAATTTCCAACTGCAAATTATTGAACTTCTAGTTAACAGTTTGACAAAAATCTCTCTAAAAGTTTATAAAAATCAAATAGGCAGTGCCACCTTCACACTGAGGTAAAACCCTTCAGTTATCTAAAATGGGGCAGGCAAGTGAACTCCAACAAATATAGCAAATAAACAGGTTAGAATTGAGGGAAACAGAGAAAGAATAAAGAGATGGGTACAAATACAATCTGCGAGTTAGGATTGTTGGATTCCCTACAGCATCACATTGCATGTGAAGTGGCTCGTGGCCCTGTGCAGCTGGGTGACAAGTGGACTCTGACAGCAGGTCAAGCTACTGTCTCTGGAGGGTGCTGGCCTAAAGGCTGGGGCGGTCACGGGGGGTGGAGACTCTGGCAGGTGCAACAGAATTTGTAGAGAAAAACTGAGGACTCCACCAGGAAGGAAGAGATGGGGCTGGGGCGGGGGGAGGGGGGGCATATAGCCTGAACTCTCTACTGCTCTAATTCAGAAACTCCAGAGAGTGAGGAAATTACAAAGACCCAGGACACTTGGGCCATCTGTAATAGTACCTTTTCTGAGGGCAGAAATTACTTAAAGCTTACAGATAAAGAACACTATGTCAGAACCTAAGACAAATTAGTTGCAGAGGAAAATGGGAAGAATTATAGCAATGAAGCCCAAAGGTGATAGTAAGAATAAGTGCATAGCAAAACTTAGTATTAATAATACCTAGATAGTGTTTTAAATATGTAGAACACTCTTTCACAGACATTATCTCATTTAATCATTATTACAACGCCTGGAATACTGATATTATTATAGTCTGTGTTTTGCCGGTAGGGAACTAAGGCCGAGAGACATTCAGAGACTTGTCTGAGGTCACATGGTGAAAGAAAGGGAGAATAAAAACTCAACCCCAAGTTTTTTGGCTTCAAATATTGTGCTTTTCCCTACTGTGCTCTGTCATACAAGTTTCCATATCACAACCAGACTTTGCTACAAGAGCCCATTGGGTGTCATCCTAAGAGGAATTTTTATCTCACTGGTCTTTCTAGGCCACACTTGGATAACACCAGTAATCCAATGCTTTAATGCTTAAAGCAGATCACAGTGCCCAAAATAAAGTAAACTCACCAAATTCCTTACTGGAAATAACAGTGGAAATAATCTACATCCAAATTTTGTAAACATAAATTTTACTCTGGAAGTTAAAAATGTACATAAGAGGGGTCTTCAAAATGTTCATGGAAATATTTGTATTATCTTTTAATTCTATTTTTCCATGAGCTTTTTGAAGTATCCTTGTATTAATAAAATCTTAAAACCTCAAAGTATGTTTCTGTATGTGGGGCAAGGAAACTTAAAGCTACTTAAATTATGCATAACAATATATCCTACCCTGCAAAAGTTGGAAAGGTTGATATAAAAATTATTTGTTTTAACTTCAGATAATTCAGATCAAAACATTTTGCCTAAAGAATCTAGAAGAAAGGGAAATAGTTCACATCTTCTGTCTCATCAAATATGTGGGCCTAAAGTTAGTTTTAACCCCGTTTACTGCTAAATTTAATGATGAAAGACTTTCTTAAAAAACTAATGGTGTTTCCATTTTCTTTGGGCCTGTGTTGCAAATTGTTGTTAACAATTATATTTTTTTATTTTGTGGAAAAAGATTCTTAATTGATTAATTGACATTCTGTACCTAGAGAGAAAACCTGGATATTTTTTGTACATTGGATATATAAATTTCTTACGTCACTTTGAAAACTGTAAAGCTGTTGATCAATGAATGGGGACCTTTCATTACAGAAACAGTATTTCTAGTACAATTTTTGAAGGTAGTTTTGGAATTCTCAGGGTTGTCTAATATATAGCAGAATTAGAATTTTAGAGCTGGGAAAAAACCTATGAAAATGATTAAGTCAAATCCACTCATTTTACCAATGAGGAATATGTGGGTCAGGGAAGGGGAGAGACTCTACCATGATCACCCTACTAGGTTGGGGCAGTGCTGTGACCAGAACCCACATTTCTAATTGCTAGTCCAAAACTCTAGAATTGTCTTCTCCTGCTACATTTCTCATAAGCTGCTGACATTTTTTTTTATTGCTGTACATTGCCATTGTGATCTGAAGAAGAAAAAAAACTAACTCTGAATTATCTCTTCTTCCTCCTTTGCTCTTTTCCTCTTTTCACCCTAAAAAATTAAGTCCTTATGAGAGATTCAACAGATTTTGCCCTGTGTCTGTGGCAGCATCTCTTGACCAGTCACCAGCTGTTTTGGTCCATATCTAGAGTGGATTCCGTGGACATTATTCTCAGGCTGAGAAAAATAGGACTTGGGTTTTGTCCTTGGCAGGCAGAGAACTTCTACTGTTTGAGGAGCTACTACTGGACTACTGTGTGTTTGTCCCACAGCCAACTGAGCAGACCAGGCCCTCTTTTTTTTGGTCTTCAAAACAAGTAGCTCCTCTCAGACACCTCAATACATAATTAGGTGTGTCTGTTTACACTTGGGAGACAGAGGGCTTCATGTCTCAAAGAAACACAAGGAGTCTAGGAGCAGCCACAAACAGATGTTGAAAATGTCCTTTTGTGGTGAGTTTATTACTATAGCATCAGGAATAAACATTGAAGATGAAACCCCCCTGAAGGGGTGGGCATGTGGTGGAGACGGGAATGTTATCGAGCAGGATAGAAAGTGAAAGGAGGTTCTATTTTTTTTTTTTTTTTATTTGCTCTAGTATTTGTTTATCTCCTACAACAAGGAAAATTTCACTATTTGGCTTTGGCTGTTTGAAGGCTTTTGCCAAATGCTTAACAATCTGTAGGGTTTGATTTCTCTAAAAAAAAAACCACTTTGAGAACAAGGCACCATGTAACTAAGATGTGTTTGTTTTCGTTTAAATCACTCAGAAGAGAAATCATCTCTTGTCCATTGTTAAAAGAGAGGTTTCAATCAAAGGAAAATTCTACATATTCTAAAATATACAAACAGCTCTTTGAAATTGATGCCAAATCAAACTCTAAACGGGACGTTTTTCTTGCAGAAGTTTTGAGTTAATTCCGTGTGCAGGGCCTGAGTGGAAAAACTCTGAGACTGTCAGAGGAACGAGTTACTACAGCACTACGTTTGGATTCGGAAGTTACATAAGGAGCATTGTCTCAGGATAGTATGAAGGCTCTTATACATGGTTTTAGGCTAAATCCTAGCAACAAAGAAAAATAAATTCTTTTCAAAGTCAGTTTTTTAAGTTAAATTAAAGGTAGATGTTTGGTTTCTGATGTCATGAGATCTAAACATCCAATGTGAGAAGGTATACCAGTTATAACTTTCTAGAAAAAAATCAATGGAAATATCTCTTGTTTTTAAAGAAATACCATCCTTTCCCCTATCAAGACTTCTATTCTGTTGAAAAATAGTAGATGCTAATGAGGCAAGTCTAGTGGGGAAAAAGGGACACAAATTAGGAAACCCAACAATTTTATTTTGGCTCTGCCTTGAATTAGCTGCCACTAATGCATCCTTGAGACTGTGCATTCCTTTTTTGACTAAGCTTCATTATCAGTTGGTACCTATCAAGTCTGCCTCATAGGCTTTATGTGAAGGTAAAACTAAATGTATATAAAAATAGGGAAAACCTAAAAAAGCAGTGTATAAATCTGAGATGTTACCTTTTTATTTCATTATTATTTTTGGGAGTCGGTGTTGATTTGTGGGACTTGAGAGTTTGCTGGGACTGAAAAAGTCAGAAAAAGTTTTTGTTGACAGCATAAGGGGGCAAGCCAGGGAGCAGGGTAGAACAAGAGGTGCACCGAAAAACTGGTGGTTAGAGCAGTGCTGTGGGTCTGGAACTAACTTGAGCCCTTTGGGCTCAGGTAAACAAAAGTAAGGTAGGTCAGGAAAAGGCGATTGTTTGAAAGTGGAGAAGCAGAAGTCAGGAGGCACAAATAGACTACAGACAAGGAGTTAGGTCAAATCTGGTGTGGACATCATTTTTTCCTCACACAAATATTTAAATACTTTTTGTATTTCACTCTGAGAGGGACTACCAATGCATTTAAAGATAAATAGGACAGAGTTCTAATTCTTAAGGAATGTGAAGGCTTGTAGAAGTGACAAGGTGACTGCTTATCCTGTAAGAGACAGAAACGAAGAACTAAGTAAGTGCAGAGGAAGGAGAGGTTGCTACGGGCTAAAGCAAGAATATGCGAGGAAGCTTTGAAGCAGAAGGGGATTATAAGGTAGATTTTAAAGGCTGCTTAGAATTTTAAGAGACTGAGATGGGAGGTGGGAAGACAATACTAAGGGCCGAGGGAATATTGTAAACTGAGGCAAGAAGGTAGGAAAATGTAGGGTAGTGTAGAAAATGGAAAAGGGTCCAGTTTGACCGGATTGTAGAGATCATGGAGAAACAGAATGAGAGACAAGACTGGAAAGGTAAGTTGGGGCAAGATTGTTGCTCCTGCAAACGTTTGTGTGTGCCTAAAACAGAGATGCAGAAATATACATATACCTGAGTAAAAAACCGTGACATGAAGTCACAGAGCAGGTAGGCAGTCATGAATGAGGAAATCTTGAGGAAACAAAAAGTGGAAGATGACAAGGATTCAGGAACCCAGATAAGCCACCTGAGCAGAAGATAGAACACACAAATAAAAGTGGACCTTGTTATAAGGCAGCCTTCTGTCACAACCAGAAAGCCTCTGATATGTTTCCTCCTGGAGCAGGAACCAATCATAGGGCATGATCTGCCCAGGCCCACAGCGGGGAGCAGGTAAGTTGATGCATTTGACCAGAGAGGGAGAGAGGGCAAAGATAAGGAGAGGTCCTGGCAGGGTCCAGTTTGAGGTTAAAGCCTGTAGTTTTGATCCAGAGTGATACAGATTGTGTTAGGCCTAGGATAGCTGTTATCTCTTGGAGCTGACTTCTAGAGGCTGAACAACATGTTGGTAATCTGGTTCAAGTCCTGGGTCTGGGGACATTGGGCAGTTAAAGTGCCCCATGTTTTAAAGTCCAGGATGGCCTCAGGGCTGTTGGACCACACCAGGGTTCCAAGCCTTTTGAAGTCTATCTTGGGAAATTGTATTTGAAAAAGTTATGCCCCACACTTGTCAAATTTTATGTGATTCTGCCTCAGAAGCAGCTGCTGCCTGGAGCTGACTTCCTTTCCCGGGGCCTCTCTTCTGGATCAGCCCTAGACTTAGTTATAGGGATAGTCTTAGACCAGGTTAGTTTTAGATTTAGAGGAGCAGATCTGTTCCTACTTTAAGAAGCATAGAATTCAAACTCTATCTGAAAACACAGTGTGTGTATTCAGGGGTGGTGGAATGTGGCCTCTGTGGTGATCATTCGCTTTCATAGCCTCCTTTTCCTATTGCAACAGCATCTCTCTTCTCAGTCATGGTTTTTTTACAGAAGAGTTTAGTTGGGCCTGGAACTGGGTGTGTGAGGTTATTCAGGAATTTCAGGATTTTTATTCTCAATTCATGTATTTTCTAGCTTGGACTTGATCTTTTCAGTTTCCTTCTTCTCTGCTGTACTAGGTCAAATAGTATCAGTAAGAAGGAATGCTCTTTTGGGATGCTATTTGCTGTGTACTTTTACCAATTCCCACTTACAAGAGTCTCACGCAGCAACCTGAGGAGTATAAAACGTGATTTGCTTCAGATCACTCAGAACATGAGTGTTTCTGGGGCTGGATCAAGCATGGCAAATGAGTGGCACGCATCTGCCTTCCTATTCCATGTTCCATTCCCATCTCCATCCCCAGGGCTGTCATTGACAGTTGATCAGAACCCTTTTCACCTTTGCCCTCCCTGCTAGCCATGGCCAAGCTGCTAGAATTCACATGAAAATGACCCTGAATCCCTGCACATTAGAGGAGACCGTGGCAGCAGAACCCCACAGGTCTGAGGCCAGGTGCTGGGCCACCAATAACTGGTCTGTAATATTGAGGAAATCACTTAACTTTTTTGAGCCTAAGTTTGTCATCCATAAAGTGGGATCAGTGACATTGTGTACCTCAGAGGATTTAATGTCGTCTCAGTTGTTTCATTAGCATCTCTTTCCTCTTAGCCAATCTTTGCTAACACCATGGGATACTGTGAATATTAAATCACTTATAGGATTCATATAGTTGAGGAAAAGCAAAGCTTGGTCTGTTAAGCAATAGCCAGTTCTGGTTCCCAGCCCATCATCAAGCAACTTCAAGTCAGAGCATTCCTGCACAATGGGTTTGGGCTTGCTGACAAGCCTGAAAGAAATGCTGCTCAGTTTTCCACTGAAGCACCCCAAAAGGCTGAGGAAACGCAAGGCTCCCACACTACTCCTGCTCTCCCTAATCAGTTGGCATAAAACAATGCCAACCCCCATGGAGAATATTTTTAAGTCTCTTGTTTTATCTGAAAATTCACGTGAATTTTACTCTATATTATGCCTTTGTTTCAGTATAAAAATATTTTAACTTACTAATATCAGTTGTGTCCATCTTTAAAAACTCTCCCCCATTTGTGCCCTTCTTGTATTTCATGCTTTTCTATCAGCTAGGCTTTGGTGTCTAATATATATAACCGGTTGAGACCAGTTCATAAATTTCTGCTTTTAATATAGTCCAAGTTACCACTAGCACAGGCCACAGGAAAATACCATGGTGTCCCCTCTGAATTCAGGCTTTTTTGAAAGATTTACTTAGGGACAATTTATCATTTAGTTGCAATTTTTAAAATAATCTTAATTGACCACATATGCTATCAAAAAAGAGTTGGTTTTGTAGCCTCTGCCTCCCTCCCAATCTCCCCGCCTCCGCCAGCCCGCTCATTTGTGCACGTGCACTTCAGTATGTCAGAAAATTAATTATGCCACTAGGCAGATGCCATCACAGGAAAGCCTCCCTCTGATTTAAGATAAGATTACTGATATTAAAGCTGTTATTTTTAGGAGGGAAATATTATCTCTTTTAAACCTCTTTCCCTCATTTTCCTAGTTCCTCCTCTCTTGATTGGGGCTCTATGTTTTGGTAGCCATAAGTCATTAGTGGTTTTTAATTTTTCTGAAACTGAAATAAGGTCTGAAAAGGTGGATTTGTCCCCTTTTTCCTCCTTTTTTCCTTTTTTTTTTTTTCTGGCTAATCGGAGGAACGCAACCACATCTGAAGCCACTTGGCTCATTATGAATTTCATGGAAACTGATTCTCTGAAAGTGTTTCCATATGTGTGTTCCCAATATATCCCATCCTCTCTAAATGGGAGCACAGACGTGTGCATGGGCTGGAAATGGCTTCAGGATGTGACAGAGCAGTCATATGACCACCACGGCACTGTGGGTGGCCCCTTCTGAAAGACACGGTGTCCTGGGTGCTGGCCTCCTTCCTGCAGCGGATCTGGTTTCAAAGACTATCCACCCTTCCTAGGATTTAAAAAGTTCTTAATCAAGGCCTCGCAAGAAGGTTTTTCTCTTTTTTCCTCCCCTTTCTCTCCCCCTCCTTCTTTGGCTCCTCTCTTACTCTCCCTTCCTATATACATACAGATACACTCACACATCTTCCACTGTCTGCCCCCTTTCCCTTCACAAAAGGGAAATATATTACTCCAACAATATCCTCGAAATTTGGGTGGGTTTAAGGAATGGTTGAAGTTTCTGAAAATTGCCAGGTTTCTCTCTCTCTCTCCCTCTGTCCTTCAGCATAACATACTTTCTTAGTCTTAGGATCAGCTGGTCTTTCAGAATTTGTGAGCAGGCAGTGGAAAAGTACAATTCATTACAGCATGGAAAACAAATATTTATACTGGATAGTTGTGGCACTTTTCCGCTCTTTTGCAAAACTATGGAGTTTAACAGTCATTTCATTATCTTAAGATAAATTGGTTTCACAGCCTCATTTTGTTCGTTTCTTCTTCATCAGCATGATTTATTACATTTCTCCTATATGTGGTGTATTTTCCCAGTTATCTGATGAAATTAAAACTAATTTAGTGATAGATACTCGATCATATTTTTAGTGTGAGGGAAGAAATTCAGGGAAATTTAGAAAATTGATATAAAATCCCTTAAAACCTCAGTGTGGAAAATGCAAAGTAGTGTTTTGCATATAGTCTAAATTGGATTTTTGGATAATGTTTATATAGCATTTCTGCTTTTGTCAGGCTGCCTGTTAAGACTATGGTAGTAATCCATCTGTTTAGCAAATTTTTTTGAAGCACCCATCTTTTCTCAGCACCATACTATGTATTAGGATCTAAAAGAACGGTATGTGGTTCTTACTCTTAATTTGCTTTCTCTTTAGTTGGAAAATGAAAACACGTATCTAAAACCAATGATAATACTTTAAAATGCATGGAATGGTAAAATTTATATACATAAATGTGTCCCAAGCATGTAAGGTAATGAAAAGATAATAAAAATTTGCACACCTGGAAAGTCCTTGCATGGTGATGAGCTTTGAAGACAGTGCTTGATCTGGCAAAGAGAAGGGAGGTGGCCCTGTGTGCCAAGGAGAGCATGAGAAAAGGTCCCATGAGGGTCCTGAGTGTGTGTCATGCCTTGAGGAAGAGGCTTCATACTGAAGAGCAGTGGGACATGATGTTAGATGAGTAGGGCAGAGGACTCTGAATATTCCCATAGCTGCCTCCTTATATTTCACCCCCTTTGTTGCAGAGTTGCTCAGTCGTGCATTGTGACAGGTGGCTGACCTATGCTTGTGTAGGGGATGATATACTCTGGTTTTAAGGCTCTGCCATGTGTGTGGCTTGAAAAGGTAGTAAGTGGAAAAACATCCCCTTTCATGTGTGTTTTCATAGAGTGCAGATCTAAAGAAGCTCAAAGCAGACAGTCTACATTGTTCCACTGGCATGCTCTGTGAGGCAGCAGAGATAGAGAACACTGCAGCTGGGACAGGAGAACCACATTCAAGTCTCGTGCTGCCACTCAGATCTACACGTCTGCAGGCTTCCATGTTATCTATAAAAGTCATGTATAATTCTTGATGACTCTGACATACTGGTTTAATATACTAGCCTAGAAGTTCAGACAGGATGTGAGTTTTACCCTCTGTTACTTTAACTACTCACTCCAAATAAATACCATGACGTTAGTGACAGCACTAACTCAGGATTATGAGGGTGCATGAGTGTACTAACTTTCCAGCAGGCCATGCATTTCTGGCCTGGCTCCCTTTCCTCTTCATCTCTTCTCCCCAGGGCTCCCCAGTGTGGACCTGCACACACATACCAGCTCTGAGGCAGGATAGTGCTGGGAATGGAGAGGGAATAACACCAGTAGCAAACCAGAGGCTTCCGCTCACTAGTGCCAACTGCTGTTTGTGAGGCTCCTGTCTGTAATGTGAGGTCAAATGATGTAATGATGCTTGGAAATAGCCCTGAACGCTCTTTAAAGAGAGTTTTACAAGGTTTTATAGATATGGAATATATTTGAATTATACTTAGGTTTGATGTCAGCATTGCTTGATTCTTTTTATATGTTTTTTTTTAATGTGTCAAAAATGTGCTAGCTGTTGTACAGAGTTCCTGATCCTTTTACTCATTTACTTGTTCATTTATCTATTCGTACACCCACATTTTTAAAAAATTTTAAACTCTTATAGTGACTAGGTTCTGAGAAGGGTATGAGAGGAAAGTTAATCCTTTACCATCCAAGGCTGACTTTATAGATGGAGAGAACAGACTAAGAAACAGTTAATAATTCAATAAAGTAATTTGTAAGGGCACAAAAGAGTGATATAGAAAATAAATGCTACTGGAACAGAAGTGAAATAGGAAATTATGTAATAGAGCAGTGGGAAAGGGGCAGGCAAAATGCTGTAAAAGGGGAAGAAGACTCTTAGTTACCAGAGGAGAGCAGCTCTGCGTAGATCTTGTGTATTATATGTTCCAATAGAAAGACTGCCATGAGAGGGTTAATAAAAAGTTCCTGAGCTTTATTTGAGATTTGTTGAAGCAATAACTCCTACCATTTTAAAGGCCCCAATGAAGCTTTGAAGTTAACACCTCATTGCTGACAAGTATGATGGCTTTTCATTCTGTACGTTTTTGCCCTTGCATAAAAAAGTAGGACAGAGGACTCTGAATATGCCAACATGTGTTCAGTCTGGATTCAAGGCCCCTTTTCCTTTTTTCCTGCCTCAACCTGTCTCCTTGGTGGGGATGTGTAAATTCTAGTGCTCAGAGGGGAAGATAACACCATACAGTGTTTGCCAGCTGATAGCCCCATATGGCAAGTGTACAGTCTGTTATTGTTCCCAAATTCCAATTTCCTTTCATTCTAGAGATCTCCTTGCCCATTTTCAGCCAACCATTATTTATTGAGGGCCTATTAAATGAAAAAAGGCATGTTGAAGTAAAGGCCTTGGTAAAGACCTAGAAGTGTCAAGTATTATCGTTATCAAGCACTGAAGGGGAAACAAAGAAGTTGTAGATCTCTGCCCTCAACAGCTCACTATTTAGTTGGGAGTCAAACAAGACCCAGGATAAGTAGCATTAGAAAGCAGTATGTGAAAGGTGTCAGTGGAGGATTGCAGACCACAAGAACTAGAGGAGATCAGAGGTTCTCTTTTACTCCTCCTTATCTTGGTTTCACACACTTTCCACTTGCTCTGAAGACCAAGAAATGTGGTTGGGTAAGGAGAAGATGTTTCTCTTTCCCTCATAGGCCTTGTGGGGAGGGACAAGATGTTTTTACTTTTAACACTGATTTTATTTTTATTTGAGCTTCATAGGCATTTTATTAATATATTCTTCCCTATGTACATTAGGTTGTGAAAAACTGCTGCTGCTGTTGCTGTTTTAATGAGCAAGGTTCTTGTAGCTGTCTTTATGACAGCTACATTTGTTTGCAAGGTGCCTGGCTGTGCTAGGGGTATAGACAGCAGCTTTGAAATGAAGTGCATTTGTGGGAAGCCAGCATGTCCTAAGGGGATCAAACCTTTGACCTTGGTCTCATTCACATGATGCCCTGAGCAACTGAACTAATTGCCCACTGTTTAGCAGATTAGATCAACAACAAGGCCAAAAACCATTGTTAATATCCAAAAGATAGTAACTCTCACTGGGGTCACACTTAGGCACGAGAAGAGTCTACGAGTCTACGTAAGTATTTTTCATTTAGGCAAATAGACTTCTAAGATAGCAGATATGGAAATAGATAGACAGAGATATTTGTGATCATGTCAACCAAATTCCTTAAGGGTAACTAAGAAGCATATCCTTTGTTGGAAGCTGAAGAGGTCTTTGTGGTCGTGGCTGTGTCTCCCTCCAGCTGTGTGAGTTTGTGTAATTGAGTAAGTGGCTTCCTTTCTCTGAATTTCAGCTTTTCCCTGTTTGTCAAATGGGTTAAATTAGAAGTTTTGACTTCTAAAAGAAAAGTAGTAAATTAGAAGTTCAGACTTCCATTGGAGTATCTCAACCAGCAGAAGAGGGGACATGGGCATCTTAGAGGATTTGGGGGCATAGCTTAAAGCTTCAAAGTGAAAAATTTTTGTTGAAATCATTTTGTTTGTCTAACAATTCACTGAAACATTGCGTTTTCCTCTATATCAAGTTCCTATTTACTTTATAATGTACCCCTTTCCTCAGTTTGAGTAAAACCAACCCATCAGGAAGATATACCATATTTATCTTGGGGTTCCAGTCACTCCTGGCAGTCCCCAGGCATCCCTGAATGTTGGCACACACAACTCTGAAACTCTTAGAATTCGATGATCTGGTGTTAACTGTAACATGCTCAACTTCTGAGCAACTTCTGTTGTTCGGCAAAACTCAGTGAATTTTGTGCATGGAAAAGATACATGGACAATAGCAAAAAGAATGGATTTATGAAAGTTGTTCCTTGCTGTTTTAAAAAGGTACCCAATTAGCTCAGTTGGGTAGAGCATGGTGTTATAACACCAAGGTCAAGGGTTTGGATCCCTGTACCAGCCAGCTGCTAAAAAAATAAAATAAAATAAATAAAAAGGTTCCCAAATCACCAATGGCTTTATTTATTCAGCAGTTTTAATCAAGCCAGTTTTAAACTGGCTCTGGGGAGCTCTGAGACTACAAGGCACACCCCTTTGGGTTTACCTTTATAAAATTTGATTGGGATAATAGTACCTTCACAACTCTCTAGGCTTTCATCTTTTTTGTGAACTCTTTTATAAGTTGAATTTACATTTTCTTTACTTTAGTTGATGCAATATGTTTTTTTTTTTTTTTACGTTTGTGGCTATAATGTGACACAAAGTATAGAATAGTTTGAGACACAATGTCAAAATAACCCAAGGAGGGGATCTGAAAGAAAACCTGAGTTCGTGTTAGAAGTACAGATACAACCTTATTCAATGAAAGAAAATTTACTTATACTGTTTGCTTCAGCAACAGTGATTATAAATAAATAGGAGATTAGGAAGGGGCTTATATTTTTCTTTTTAAGTTTAGGATTCCTCTACCTCCTTTATCATAGATTGTTATATAAAGGATCTCATATTATACTGTAGCAAATTGTTAATATTTCTTCATACAGAAAACATTGCCGTATGTTTCAGAAACATTTCTTGGTAACATAAAATGACTAAGCAAATTCCAGAAAATTCTATTGTTTGTAAGTTTTAAAATTTATCCTGTAATCCCTTTAAAGTCCACATTAGCTCGCTTTGTCAAGAAAGAGTTAATCCTTAAGACATTATAGTCTCAAATGACTAGAAGTGATTGGTCAAAATAGTAGTGGAAATTTGTTGCATTGTTTTCTATAAACCACAACCAGAGCTCATTAATTGAAAAATGAATGTCAATTTGTGTTAGTTAGCATCTATAAACCAAAAAAGGTACAGTGATCCTGGCATGTGATGGGTAATAAAAACATCAGCAAAATGTATCAGGTTAAAAAGAGAAGAAAGTGTGGGGAGAGGTAAATTCAAAACCATACTGGAGTTTACTGGCAGGGCCCCACATAAAGGGTTTTCATGAGGCTTCTGCATCACAATAAGTGAAACCACATGGAGTTTTAATTATTACTACAGTATATGTTAAGTACAAATACACACGAGGAGCATTTTTTATATTAACATGCCCGTCTGCGTGAACTGCATGCTTCTGTAGGGGGGCAAATGTTGATGTTTTAAGTGCGACTTCTTTCCATTTTAAATTGCTCGCGTTTTTCTGGTTTTTCTCATATGATCTGAGTATTGAATTTAATGCATTCAGAAGTGACCTGCCCATAACTATTAGCTCTTCCAATTCAAGTTCACCTAGATGTTCCGCAAAGCAAAGGCTGGCTGAGGAACATGTGTGGCCTCCATCCAGTGTCTGTATTGTATAAGATAGGGCATAAGCACTGCACTGGGGAGATGTTAAATCTCATCTGCTCCCATTTCTGATTCTGTCATAATCACTGCTTCCATGTTTTTAAACTTGAGCTTGTCAGAATTTCATTCTCAGGAGGGGTTAGGTAGAGGCAAGTTGAGGATGCAAGAATTTATAAGGAGCAGGGAGTAACTGCCCGGGCTATGTTAGTTTTGGTTTGTCATCTTGAAAGCATTTGCTTCTGAAATTAGAAGATGCTCACTAGCTTTTCACCCTCTGCTTATGGGCCTGTGGATTCTGGGGAAATACTAATGAGGGATGGGATCCTCTCTGTCTACTCCTCTTCTAAGGCTGTTGCTTCTCCTTCTGTCTTGGAATTCATGGTCACAGAACATTAGAGCCGGAAGGGAACTTAGAGCTCATCCCCCTCATTTTACAGATGATGACACTGCCACCTCTGACTTCTGCCTCTGGCCTTCCACTCTCAGTAAGAAGAGCCAGGCAGGTGAGACTTTTAACAATTGCTGGGCTGGGCAGGGCTGGGCTGGGCTGGGTTGTCTGATCGGTACTGTCCGATTTGTGAGAAAAAGTTTTGTTAACAATATGTTGTTTTTAAATAGTTAACCTTTTATTAAAAATGCACATCATAACACTTATGATGACAAGTGCATATAAGCAGTGTGCATTTTAACAAAAATTAACAACCCTCAATGAGCACCTTTAAAGAAAAGCGTTAGAATTATTCCTTTAATAAACATTGCAGTATTCAAGAACAAGTGCTGAATAAAAGTAGGACTGAAGAAGAACCTATTCACTAAGGTCTTCAAAATTGCTGAGTACTTTTTCTTATAGCTAAAAGCTATAGGAAAAGCAAATGTATGAGATCCAAATAATTGGAAGATTTTTAGATCAAAATTGTAATAAGAATACTGGTATTATAAAAAGGCTTGTCACAAGTCCGTCGGTTCTAGAAAATCATAATGAACCCAGTCTTTAAAGATCCCAACTATAAGTTTGTAGGCATTTCAGAACACTGATTTCCACATGAAATGGTTTACAACTGTGGTTTTATAAGTTAGGCACCAGAAATGTCTATTAAGGAGGCATACTGTTAGTTTTAGAAGTTAAAGGACTTCACGTTTTAGGGGAAAACCATCTTTACCTTTAGGTTACTCCCTCAAATTTACCTCACGCTAATTCTGTAGGATGTGGTACAGGGCCTGGAAGATGGGCAGGGAGGTGCTTTCCTCTTAATCTCCCCTAGGCAGCAAGCCTTTCACAAAAGCTACTGTCAGCACTTGACCTCAGTCAGGTCACAAGTCTCCCACTAGGACCTGGAATGCAGTAATTCCTTAAGGTACTAAGCCTCCTGCTACCCCCTTTCAAAAACTACTTATCCAGTTTATGACCCTCGTGAGAATTTCTGAGGACTAGACTCTCCTTATGCCACCCCAGATAAATAAGATAGTTTCAGATTACATTGAAATCTGGCTTGATTTCACTGTTTCTAAGATGAAGATTATAACAAGATTTCAAATTCTTTTAAAGGGTTAAAAGAAGCAATAGGAACATGTTAGGGTATTTTTTTTGATGTCCCTTCATTGATGAAGGAGCCCTGCCAAGAGTCCCAATAATAAAACTGATCATTTTATAATTTGATATTGGGTTGAGAAAAACAAACTACTTGTCTGACTTAGTAAAAATTTCACTTTAAATATCTGAAGTACAACAAGAAACAGAGAGAGAAAAAAACTAATGAGGATTCAATCTTAAAGTCTGGTGAGTGAACCTATATGATTAGAGTGTTGGGTTGGTTTACACATATGACCTAGCACACATTTGTGTTTTTAAAGCCCTTTGGGATTCTCCGGAGGTGAAGAGTTTAAAGATAAATGCCGTTAAGACTGTAAAATGGAAAAAAAAAAAAAAAAAAAAAAGACTGTGAAGTGACCAATGAAATTAAAAGGTCTGTTTTGTGGCTTGCTGTTCCTTTTTGGGAAAGCTAAAGTTTTCTTTTTTCTTGTAAAAATTCTATCATTATTTTAATTGATATTTACAGATTTTTCCCCCATCTTCTGTTATAATTTTTAGGTGCTTCAGAACTGGGCCCTTTTTCAGACCCCAGGCAATTCCCAAGCATTTCATCCCTCACTGAGAGCCGCTTCTCCAACCCACGAATGCACTATCCAGCCACCTTTACTTACACCCCGCCAGTCACCTCAGGCATGTCCCTCGGTATGTCCGCCACCACCCACTACCATACCTACCTGCCACCACCCTACCCCGGCTCTTCCCAAAGCCAGAGTGGACCCTTCCAGACCAGCAGCACTCCATATCTCTACTATGGCACTTCGTCAGGATCTTATCAGTTCCCCATGGTGCCGGGAGGAGACCGGTCTCCTTCCAGAATGCTTCCGCCATGCACCACCACCTCGAATGGCAGCACGCTATTAAATCCAAATTTGCCCAACCAGAATGATGGTGTTGACGCTGATGGAAGCCACAGCAGTTCCCCAACTGTTCTGAATTCTAGTGGCAGAATGGATGAATCTGTTTGGCGACCATATTGAAATTTCTCAGCAGTGGCCCAGCGGTATCTGGGGGCTACATCCCACATGTGTCAATATATACATATATAGAGAGAGTGCATATATATGTATATTGATTAGCTATCTACAAAGTGCCTATTTTTTAGAAGATTTTTCATTCACTCTGTCGTGATCTTGCAACCATAAGAGGGTAGATATTGAGAAGCAGAAGGCCCAAGAGAGACAATCATAATCAGGTTTCAGATTGTTTACTATTTAAGATGTACTGTTACAAGGGAAAAGGTATTTTTGTTGTTGTTGTTTGGTTATTATCATAAATAACCTGTTCATAGCCAATTCAGAGAGGTGGACTCCAGGTTCAGGAGGAAGAAGAGCAAAGCCACTTCCTCTCTGTGCTTTGAAACCACACACCCTCATGGTTGCAGCTGTGTAAGAACCGGTGCACTCTGCAGACCAGCTTACAAAGCCAGTCACGGTGCACATAAAGGGACAAGCAGTAGAATGGATGCTTCCATTATGGTATGATCCATTCAGGATAACTGTTCCAAACTTTGCTTTCAGACTTGCTGCAGGTACTCATTTGAACTCATTGGTTCATTTTTTTTTTTTTTTTCCCTACTCTAAAAAGTGATTTCAAAAATACTGATCAGGATAGATAATTTTATTTTACTTTTTTATACTTTTCCCCCCTTTTCCCATTTAACCAAAAAGAAATCCCATCCCTAAAACTCCCCTTTTCCTTTTATGCAAAACTGAAAATGGCAATACCTTATTATAGCCATAATGGTATAGATAGTGTTTGTGTTTGGCTGTGTGTTATTTGTTTTCTTTTTTTTTTAAATTATGAATATGTGTAAAATCTGAGGTAACTTGCTAACGTGAATGGTCATATAACTTTAAAGATATATTTATAATTATTTAATGACATTTGGACCCTTGAAACATTTCTTAGTGTATTGATATGTTGACTTCGGTCTCTAAAAGTTCTCTTTATTAAATAACAAATTTCTTTAGTGGGCTAGAGCCATATCTGAAATATTGCTAAGCAATTTCAGTTCATCCAGGCACAATGTGATTTTTAAAAATACTTCCATCTCCAAATATTTTCGATGTAGCTTGTTTTTGTGATGTATGAAGGAAATGTTATGTTTAGTTCTTTCAAGTCTTTGCCTCTTAACACAGCTTTGCCTTTTAAAGCAATAATTAGGGATTTAAAAAACAACTTTCAGCCCTTTATCACTTCTGTTGCCCTTTATCAGCATGAAATGCTGGAGGGATGTGGTTTCCTAATTTCTTTTGGATAATTATGACTCTTGTCATATTAAAAAGACAAGCACAAATGAATCGTTGAACTGCAGAAGAATGTTCTATGGATTCATAGTTAAGCAAAACTTTAAATCGCCAGGCTTCTTAGTGAAGACACAGTCAGCTTAAAGCCACACATGTGGATAAAGGATCAATCACGATGCATATAGTACAGGAAAGCAAAATTGCATCAGGGACTCTTAAACAACCAGCCTTACCAAACAGTAAATCAGGGGAACCAAAATCTGCCTTGCCCATGGCCTCACTGGCAGCTTGGCACAGAATTTGCATTTAAAGGAGCAGAATGAAGTCATTGTCCTATGGGAGCTGGTCATCTGACGTAGCAGCCAGGTTCCAGGAGGTAGTTGATCTGAGAGGATATACAGCCTGTGGGGACCTACATACAGCCTTTGACATTTGTATTTCTCACAATAGAGAGCCAAGGGAGGGCATGGTATGTGCAGTTTGGTGTCTACTACTGTGTATGAATTTGAGCTAGAGCCCTCCTGTAGGATGCACTTTGACCACTCCTGGCAGCCATATGGCAAGTTCCCAAGTGCAAATCCTTAATACAAGCCAGGCACATTTAATGACACCAACCAGGCAAATCCCTGCTCTCTTCCCCCACAGGTCAGGGCTCCCTCTTTTGAATCTTGTGCCCTCCTAAGTAGAACTTTGCAGAGGCCCCCTTGCTCTCTGGTCATTCTCATGCCCACTTTTGTAGGCTGCCAAGCATTGCAAGAAGCTTATGGGTTAGTTGGACCTGTGCTTCTTGCTTGGGAGTGTCCCTTGGAATTCATCCTGATTCCTAATAAAAACTGAGGGGAAAACAAAAGAAAACACTTTGCCTTCTAAAGGTTGTATACCAAGTATGCTTAGATAAATAAGCCACTTTTCTTTTACTTAAGATGGAAGTAGTAATTGATACTATTTATTGTTTGTGTGTGGTAGCTTGAAGCATGCCACTGTCCATTTATTTGTAAGTGTAAAATATGTGTGTTTGTTTCAGCAGCACTTAAAAAAGCCAGTGTCTGGTTACACATTTCAATTTTAATTAATTGACATAAAAATGTTACTGCCGGTGCCAGCTACACCCTATTTAATAAAAAATGGTACTATATTTGTACATTATTTTTTAATGTTAAAAGGGCTTTTTTAAGTTTACAGTACACATACTAAGTGACTTTAGGGATGCTTTTGTGTTGAAATGTTATTATAGTGGCTGCAGGCAGCAACCCAGAAACACTTTAAAAGTTTTTTTCCTTGGGAAAAAATTCAAGCACTTCTTCCCTCCACCCTCACTCCAACCACCCCAATGGGGTAATTCACATTTGTTAGAATGAATACTGTCCTTTTTGTGGCCTAGGGGTTAAATATTTCTTTTTTTTTTTTTTTTTTCCTTTTTAAAATTTTTTTCCCCACTGCACCCTTAATTTGCACTGGGTCATGTATATGATTTGCAATTTCAAGACCAGAGCAAAGTCATACTACTACAATGGCACCATGTACTAGTCAACACTCTATTACCTTGGGGTTAAATAGTGTGGTTCTTTATGTAGCACAAACATTGCTGGAATTTACAGCGTGAGCAACGCAGCCACATTTTTATCCATTTCAACTGTCTCACACATTTTAACCTATGTCCAGAACAGGTACCTCACCTTTGGTTTTAGATTAGTGGAATGCCATTCAACCTGGAACTGAGAAGCTCAACAGATTAACTATTGTTTGCTATTTAGACTGTCTCCCCTCCCACCCCCACCCCAGGGCCCTTTAAAAATGAGCAGAGCAGTCCACCCTATTAGGGACTATCCATCGTAAATTCAACAGGGAGGAGATGTGTGTGCTGGCTGATGGGCTCCCTCCACTCCGAGGAAAGGGACTGACCCAGAATCTAGTTTAGTACATGGAAACACAAAGCATTAGCAAAAGTGATAATAATACCTACCGTATTTGAAAGAACAATAATAAATCAAATAAAAGACGACTCTTCTAAACCTTGAATCTGTTGTTCTTAAAAAGAGAATGCATTTAAAAATATTTTCTTTGTGAGCATTTTTTTAGATGTCTGTTTACTTCATGTTTACAAATAATTGTTTGCTTTTTAATGCAGTACTTTGAAATATATCAGCCAGAACCATAACTTACAATAATTTCTTAGGTATACTGAATAAAATTCCATTTTTTGGATATGCTTTACCATTCTTAGATTTCTGTGGAACAAAAATATTTGTAGCATTTTGTGTAAATACAAGCTTTCATTTTTATTTTTTCCAGTTGCTATTGCCCAAGATTTGCTTTCCATACACATATTGTACAAATTCTGCTTTGTGCCACAGGTCATGATTGTGGATGAGTTTACTCTTAACTTCAAAGGGACTATTTGTATTGTATGTTGCAACTGTAAATTGAATTATTTGGCATTTTTCTCATGATTGTAATATTAATTTGAAGTTTGAATTTAATTTTCAATAAAAATGGCTTTTTTGGTTTTGTTATGTGTGTACATTGGGTCTTTTCTCATCTGCGGTTTCTTCTCTAGTCTGATGCCTACTCCTGCTTACACCTGGGCACTTATTGGTTTTAGGACTTGCCAGGGCTGGATAAGAGCAGAGATCATATATTACTGGTGAGAAGAAAAAAAAAATCTTGGTAAGCACTATCTTTTTGTTTTGACCTATTCCTAGAGAGAGGTGGGCAAAGAACCTAGTGGTGAACTTGCTTTCTTATAAGTCTGTATCAGGAGGAAGGACTGCCCACCCCATCCTGTGTAAAGCCCCTTATCCCAACTATGGGACCGGTCAGGGTGTATAGATCGCAGCCTCTATGGTTTCAGGATACTAAACTCTGGGAACATGAACAGAGGCCAGCAAGTGAAGCCCTCGGTGTAGTCAAAGATCTCAGGCAGCTCAGACATTGGGGGTGTTCTGTTTCCTTCCCACATCTCTTTTGGGTTCTTAAAAATAATGTCAACTAAAGCCCACAGGTGAGTAAAAGTGGACCTTGGTTTGGAGGGCTCTAGCCTCAGAAAAATTCAACTAGTGAACATAACTAAAGTTTGGAGAATTCTTTTCCCTTGGCCATTGCTTATTTTTGGTAAGGTCCTTCCCTGCGATGAGGTTGAGGGTCTGGGGTAGAGTGATTGCTTTCTTTATGTCCTGTGCTTTCTGCCTGCTTTGGCTTACCACCGTTCTAAAAGGAGGGGCCCAGGAGATCGTCGTGCAGAAAAGGTCAGTCACTGGCCAAGCCCTTCCACACTGTACTGAGAATTAGAGGCCTCCTTTAAGAGCATCTGTTCATTCTTAACCCTTTGTTGCTGTTTTCTAAGAAATCTTGAAAACAGTTTATTTCTAAGAATAGGATACATTCTAAAAGTACTTGGGTGAGCTTAGGCTAGAGAACTTGTTTGCAGGTCTTTGAGGATGAATATTTATTTTTTTAAATGCAACATCTGTGTGACTTTAAAAGGCAGCCACAAGGGAGGTGGGCACCATGGCTTTCCTTCTCCAGTTTTGTCCAGAAGGATGGTTTTGGGCAAATCACTCTACTCCTCTGAGTCTCCATTTCTTGGTTTATGGGAAGGCGTTGGGTTAAACCTTGGCACTATTGACATTTTAAACCAGGGATTTCTTCGTTGTGTGTGTCAGGGATGCTGTCCTGTGCATTGTAGGATGTTTAGCAGCACCTGGCTTCTACCCACTAGATGTAGTAACACCTCCCCAGTTATGACAACCAAAAATGTCTTCGGACATTGCACATGTCTCCTGGGGGGGGCAAAATCTCCATTGATTGAGAACAACTGTGCTAAAGGCTGTCTCTAAGTTCTTAGGTCAGGCTTTAATGACAGAGTTGATGTGAGAATACATTGTTCATTGAAACAGGGTAGCCAGGCAGAAGACTCGAGGGACTTCCCAGTGAGGGATGTACATTGACCTTTCCATCCCTTCACTTGATGGCACCCGGCGGTTTGGATGTATTGTGAGGGGTGCTCCTGGCTTTTTGTCTACCCTTCTTCCTTTCTCCCTCCATCTGGGCTATGTGGCCAGTGAACAGCACAGTGGTGGGGCTTTGTTAGGCCTGGACTGGTTGGCCATTTTTATCATGGCTTCTCCATTTCTCACTGAAATGAAAGGTGGAAGAAGAAAGCAAATTCCCTGGTGTTTTTGACCCCTCATGTCCCCTATCCCCCAAATATTTAATCATCAGACATTTCTGCGGGAGTGAGTGTTTCCTGTTAACTCAATCCCAGCCGAGACTGGCCCAATAAACACCTCAGCTCTCTGTCATAGAGTTTATTTGGCTGGGAAATGGGTATTGCCATGTAAACAGGAAGCCCCCGGAAGTTATTATCTGCAGATGTGGCTGAAGAGCCACATGTTTATGGGATTTGAAAATAGTCTGAAAGCAAGGAAGGACGTTGGGGAAAGCCTTATTCACAGTCAGAGTAGTTCCTACAGATCTTCATGAGTTGATTTTTCATTCCTTCTGGAAATGGTTGGTAAATAATAGTGACATAGCAAAGAGCCACTGCAGAAATGGAGGCTTGTCTGATTTAAGCAAACACCCCTACCTAGATTATCAGGTTAACAGTAGGTAATCCAATCAATTGGTCTCTCTGATTTGAAAATCATTTTAGAGACCAGTCCTAGCAAACAATGACTTGGAGTCACCTAAAAAGACAGGGGATTTATGATAACATTGTTATAGTCTAAGTTTTTCTGGGGAAGTAGAGGACAACTCAATTGATTGCTACAGATATAGTGTGGGCCAGCTCACCTGTGGAATCCCAGGCAAACTCATGCATTTGCTCCTAGAGTGAGTTCCTAAGGGGCTGAGAAAGACATCTTCATGCAGGAGGAGTCTGCAACCTGAGCTGTCTGGGCATTCATGCTGTGAATTTACAGGTGATGAGACAATTGGCTTGCACCCTAGAACTGCATACCCTGGGTATACTCCAAATCGTTCCCTACCCACCTCTGCTCTTCCTTCATTGGCTTTCTCCTCCTGCCTGCAGAAGGTGCTTAAGAAAGGCCAGGTAGAAGCAATACATGGAGAGCTAATGCTCTATATTTAAATTACAGGCTCTAAGCAAAGGCAAGGGAATTTTTCCCCTCCTTACCTCCATTCCTGGGCACCGTGATAAGCCTCTGTGTCTCCCTAGGGGCTTCTCAACAGTAGCTATTCAATTAGGAGGACTTGGAAATGAAATTTTGAAAAGTTTTGAATCAAAACTTAACAACGAAAAGGATCCACTGTAGGTGCAAAGGGTAATATACCAAGGTAGGTGTGTGTGTGTGTGTGTGTGTGTGCATGCGTGCGCATGCATATGCATGCACGTAAATGTGTGCACCTGAAGGGAGGGAGGGAGAAGGAGGAATAGAAAGCGGTCCCTGAGCAGCTGTTCAGGGAAGATGAGGCTCACTGCCCACTTGCCTCAGTTGCTGTTATTCCTACAAATTCTGCAAGAAAAGCACTGCTTTCATCCCACAAGTGGTATAGAAGCAGTAGCTCTTCTTCAGATTGATTATTAGGACAAGGGACACTGGATGCTCCTTCAGATGTCAGTTAAGGGAGCATGGTGAAGCTGACTTTTCAGAAGGGATTACTATTTTTTATTCAAAAGCTTCTTGTGATTCAGTTTAGCCCTACTGTTCAGATCTGCTCAGCCAGTCAGAAAACAGAAGAATCAGATTTTTGGAAAGTTTAACTTTTATTAAAAATTATTTGAGTTTATTTTCACGTTTATCTTGTTGCATTGATGTTGGGCCACTTAGTGGGGTTTTCTGAAACACTTGCTCTGTGTTTCAGCATTACAAAGGTAGCTCACTTCTTGATGGCTCTCTATTCTTCCCTGGTCATTTTGTCCCGATCCATAGCCAATAGAAAGGGAAGAATTTCCCCCATCTACCATTCTCATAAAGAAATCAAGAACATATAACAAAATGTTTTAAAAAAGTAAAATTCCCTTACACAAACCTTCCAAGGAGTAGCTCTCACAGCAGCAACGTTAGATAGGACGAGAACATAAAAATGCAACCAGGTCTTATGTGGCTTTTCGCTCCTTAGGCCTTAGGAAATTTCTCCTGAAGTACCGCACCTACTTCGCTCCTTAGGCCTTAGGTGCTTTCTTCCTGAAGTACCGCACCTAGCCCGAATGTGGAAAATGGAAGGAGGATATAGTAGGCTTACTGGAATTAGAGCTACAGTATGTAATGACAGAACTTAGGTGTTTCTGACAGGTGGGGATACCAAGAATACCCCAAACACTATTTGATTATGGATTGATATGAATATGCAAATTTATTATTTAAAAACAGCAAAAAGCAAACAAAACCGCATGACATACAATTATGGAAGTATTAATAAAATGGTTTTATGATTTAAATCTCCTTCGACATTCTTTCCTTCCTAAATCAAGCCACTTATTTTTTGTAACTCCATCCATCTCCGGCAGTGAAACGACTCTGGTCAGTTTCACTTTCTGTTTCTCTGTGTTTCTCTTCGTTCTTCTGTCCCCAAAGGAGAGGAGCCTCCCAAAGTATCATTAAATATCCCAGCAATGCCTTAGCCTGATTTTGTTTTCTCTAACAGTTACTATCTAAAGGCCTGGAAATCGCAATGACCTTACTCCTTTTTAGTAGAGTGCTTAGAGAATCTTTTTTATGTTTGTGGTTTTGGGAGCATAGAAAATTTTTCTCCTAATGGGAATCTTCTTATTGGTGGTTTCACAGATGAGAAATGCGAAGATTATTATTGAGTACAATTCTCAGCCACACCTTCTGGAACACAAACTGTGAACTCAGATTGTGCAGGGAAGGACTGGTGGGCCATCCATCTTTCATTCGTCGTGGGCATGAGAGGAAGAGGGGGATCTAAAGAGGAAGCCAGTGTCGAACTTTAGTGAGGAGTTAAGTGGTTAATAGGAACTAAGTTTTTTTATTGGCTAATAAAACTTCTCAGGGTTTTTCATATTATATGGTTCCTTCAGGCTCCTAGCCCAATGCTTTTAAAAAAGAGAAAGACAAAAACAACAACAAAAAGCTGGAGCCGAAATACCAGTGCAGTCCCAGTCTTGTTTACTTTTTCATTTCCGCAGTTGTAAAAAAAAAAAAAAAAAAAAAAATTCCCTCTGGTAGTTCAGCTTTATCACACTGCAGGAACAGATCAGTGTTTGAGCAATTCCAGTGATTCCTGGCTCCCAGTGAAAGGAAAAAGTACCCTCTGTCTCTCCATGACTGTTTCAGAAAAAAGGAGAGCACAATGTAAATGATGGATGTGTGAAGAACTTTTAAAATGAAATCAGGAGTGGAAGGAGGGAGAGCAGATATTGAACTGAAACACATCTATGGAATCCTGAATGCAAATGATCTCTGTCCTTTTATTGCCAGTGGTGCTGTTCTCCCAAAAGAGCAGGATGTTCTTGTTTTTAATAATAGCCAGACCAGATGCTAAATTCTCCTCAGCAACATTGCTGAATAAGTGAGAAGGCAAACAGCTGATTCCTGTTAAGATGAACACCAGGAGAATAAGCCAGAAAGTATGAGAATTCTCTGGAGGTTTCTGCTTTGTAAACCCCTGTTTGGCAGAAAGATCACAGAATCTGAACTGAAAACACAGTGTGTCCCCCTGCACCCGTACCTTGGCTGAGCCGCTTGCTGGGGGCCTTTGAGCCTCTGGCCTTCGCCACCCAGCCTTTTTCTAAGTTATCCAGAGGGCTGGCTCGCAGGTTTCCCAAGAGGGAAAGTCGGAAGCCCTGGGCCTTTGACTTTTAATGACTGTAGAAAAAAACTCATAATAGGAATTTTTTAACTTGCTCCTTGCCATAGAAAATAGTGAAATCCTGAACATGGGCCAATATTTTTAAATGACATCTTTGTTTCATCTTTTTCACTCTCTTCTTCCCCCTGTCAGAGTCCATCAAGCCTCTCAGATATAATTTTGTTTTAGAATATGCCACACATGCATGATGCTGCTTTCTTCTTCCCCAGAGAGCTGCTGGAGCCGGCGTTGGGCTCAGTGGGGCCAGGCTGACCAGAGCAGACAGTGACCAGGCTGCATGCCCACAAGCCACTTCCTGGAGGGCAGGGGTGCCCTGTGGGAGGGGTCTGCACAGTGCTCTCTTCAGGTCTCACTTTGCGACTTTGCTTCCAAGGCCTGCAGAAGAGTGAGTGAGAGAGAAGTAAGGGATGTTAGGAGCAGGTGGAGGGGCTCACCCCAACAATTAGTTCCCAAAAGTCTCCCTTGTTACCTTTCCTCTGAACATCGTCCTTCTAAACCCTGAAACTTCCTCTTTCCAACTACTACTCCGTCCCCTGAAATGCAAAAAGGGCACGAAACCCTTTTCTCACTATTTTCTTCCTCCCTAGTTGTCCTTGAAGTTCACTTGGCTCTGATCTCACTAGGATGAACATGCTGGGGGAGAAAGGAATGGGGGCCAAAGATGATTTTCCTCCTTCCTCCGATAGGATGACACTGAAGGCCATTGTTTTAATTTTCTTTGGGGGAAAAGTCAGATTTGGTACCAGTAGCATGATTACATTTGCACCTGGCATTTTTTTTTTTTCTTTTTTCTTTTTGGCAACTGGCTAGTATAGGGATTGAACCCTGGACCGTGGTGTTATCAGCACCACACTCTAACCAACTGAGCTAACCAGCCAGCCCCCCTGGCACTTTTCTTAATATTTCACATGCCTTATCTCAATCTTGCCAGCAACCTATGAAGAAATTAATACTGTTTTTATCCTCATTTTCCTCATAGGAAACTGAGGTTCAGACTTGTCCAAGGTTGCACAGCTATGAAGACTGAAGCCTAGATCTGCCTGATTCTAAAGACTGTTTTCCTAAGCTAAAACTTTGGATACAATCTCCTTCATCATCTATAGAATGGAGTTTATGAGAAGCAAATGAATTAATAGGATATGAAAATGCCTAGCAAAGTGTCTGGCACTTAATAGATGTAGAAATAGTGGTACCTATTATTATTATTCATAATAATTAAGATGATTATTTTAAAAAGCATAAATAAAATATCCAGTTAGTTTGAATCACAATAGATCTGGAGGCACAAGTGAAACAATTTTTAGAAAATACTATTTTAACATTCTTAAAAGTGCTGTTCTTTCAAAGTGATATTTTTCTGTATATTTCATAAACTATCTTTCCATTGAACATCAAGGCTAAGTTTGACAATTGGCTTACTATGGACTCCTTCCCTAAAGAACTCAGAGACATCACATCACGTAAACCATAAATATAAAACATATTGACACATTCAGAAGAGAAATGTTGACCCTACCTTGATCCTAAACCCCAATTTGTAGTTTCTTCCAATGTTGTCCATTTAGGTGAGTTGAGTTTCATGTAAACATTGCTACTGAAAAAGGTATTATTGAACTTAATTTGGCAACAGTGACCTCATCTAACAAGAGAAAGACCTAAGCTAAGAAATGCTTGTCAACTTTGGGGTACTCTGTGCCACCCGATGAAGGGGCAGTACCCAGTTTTTCTATTTCTTTTCTTTCTTTCTTTTTTTTTTTTTGGCAGCTGGCTGGTACAGGGATCTGAACCCCTGACCTTGGTGTTATCAGCGCCACACCAGTTCCCCCAATTCTGAACTGGCAGCACTGAGAGGCAATGCAGTGTAGTGGAGAGAGCTGATCGGGAAGGCCCGAGGCCTGAGGAAACCTGTCTGCAGCCTGAAGTGGAACCCCTGGTGTGGGCAAGGGTTTGTGTTTGTGTGCACAGGCCTGGAGGAACCCAGGGAGAGGGCAGCAGTGTTCCCTGCCCTAAATTGCTTAAATTACTTTGAGTGATTTGAATAGGTAACTTCTCTCTGAGTATCTTAAATCACTTCACAGATTATTTTCTTAAATCTACTTTATATGGAATTAATATCCCACTTTACTGAAAGCCCAGATAATAGAAATGACCTCTCTCCTCCCCACCCTCTCTGCCTTTTTTTCTTTCTTCTCTCTGCAAATATTTATTGAACACCTACTATAGGCAGAGCAAGATGCTGGAAGGCTCGCCACCATTAAAAAGCATATCAGAAAGCATCTCTGTTCAACTTAATTATATCAGTAAGAGAGGTTTTCGTCCTGCCATTCTTTATTTGAAGCAAATTCAGATTGCCAAAAATAGATTGTCAAAAACAGATTAAAAAGTCAGTAATTAGTTTGTAGAGAGAATTCAGATAGTTTTGATTTCTGTTTATAGTCAATTTCATTTCTCATTTCCTAAAACACTCAAGTATTTGTAAGGTACTTAGCATCTATATTTAGTCATACAAGCCTTTCATTCCCACCACATATATGGGTAGCTTGGTGTTTTAAAGAGTGGGTGTTTTTCATATAATCAAAGGGGGAAAAGCTGCTCTTCCATTTTTTTCTTCCCTGTTGTAGCAGCCATGCAGCCAACTTTGCTATTGAAAGGGGGACAGCAGAAAGTGGCAAAAGGATCTGGGTTCCAGATCCTTAACCCCTGCTAACTAGATGTGTAACCTTGAACAAGCCACTTAACCTCTCTTGACCTTCTCCTTAAATGTGGACAATAATAGATTGCCTGCCAGATGGTCTGTTGAGGGACCATGCAACTCTTACCTACGAATTTGGAAAGGCTTTTAGAATGGAGAAATTATGGAGACTTTTAAGAGGCAAGGCAGATTGGATCTGCCCAGGATTAAGAGAGAGAATGGGGTTCATTGTTTCTCATAGAACTGTCAAAAATGGCCATTTTGTAGAGGATGAGGAAATGGAATCCCAGAAAGGTCAAATCACTTATGCAAGATCACCCTGTAGATAGATGACTGGAAGTCAAGGGTTAGGACGTCATTTCTAAGTAGTTCCTATACTCACTCACTGGAAAAGACATTTCCTTCCTTTATAATGGCAGCGTCTTCTGCATTATATTTTCATTGAGCACTTCTTTACTTTTCTAGTTTTCATGAACCTATTTCCATCTGTTATAAGCTTATACAAACTGATTTGTTAAACCTTTCTTATTTAAATTAATTTCCAGCATACTGATTCCATATCATGCTCCAGCTAACCTTGCTAACGAAGACCTGTTGTATGTTACTTTATAAAAAACATACACCAAGGTCCAGGGGTTCAATCCTTGTATTGGCCAGCTGCTGAAAAAACCAAAACTGAAACCCAAACCAAAACAACAACAAATAAACATAGATGAATTTAGTATACTAGGCCTGATTTATTGGGTGAGAAATTCAGTCTAACAGCATCAGTGCCATTCCTTCCTGGACAAAGACGACCTACCCGCTGTGAACATGCTTCAGGTTGATTTTCCTTTAGTGGATAAGAGGGCTTTTCTCACTCGGGCCCCTTGCTCTCAGTTCTAAGGGTGGATGTAGTGGCCTTGCAATTAAAAGGACTTTCTATGCTGTTTCATGCTCTAGTCTCTATAGACAGGGCCACACTCTTGACCATGAAACATGAAGACCTAACCTCTTAAACAAATGAAACATAACAGCTAATCTTGAAAAAAGACTTTTCATTTCAACTGTATCTTTTATCTGCTTGTTATCTTAGTTACTTATAACCAGTGTCTCTTCAATTTAAAAAGTAGAAGGTGAAAAACATGCTAATGGGGCAACAATAGTGCACACAGGCTTTTTTTTTTTTTTTTTTTGCAGCTGGCTGGTATGGGGATTAGAACCCATAACCTTGGTGTTATCAGCACCACATTCTAACCAAGTGAGCTAAGCAGCCAGCCCAGTGCACACAGGTATTAAATGTAGTGTTATTAGACAAAACTTACAACCTAGTTAATCATCTGACCCTTGTATTAAACAATGGTAGACATAACCATTATTGTGCCAAGTGGTCATCAGACATTAATAGGGCAGAAGGAGGTGGATGTCTGAGAGGAGGAGGAATTTGTAGCTTCACCCTGTCCCTTGCTGGAGAAATAGTTGTCATTGCTTTGCTTTACAATCTCCAACTCTAGTCTAGTCTAAAGGGAGTGGTTGCATTTCTATTCATTCAGTGAATATTGATTGAACACTTAGTAGGAATGATGGAAAGGAAAACTAATGAGACACACACCCCTATCCTTATGAAGCTTACTATCTGCTCAGAGAAACAGAAATATAAACTCATATAATGTAGCAGGTGCCTTTGCAGTGATGTGAACCAAGGGCAGAAGGAGGTGAGGAGGCAGCCACTCCTGGGAAAGGCAGGAAGATGACATTTGAGCTGGTCTGGAAGGTCTGGAGCTGAGCTTGCCCCACCTCCTGCCTGCAGTACAGTACCTGGGAGTAGACAAATACCTCCACCATGGAGCTCCCATGTAGAGCACTTCAGAAAGAAGAATGTGACAGTGACCACAGGCTCTGTGGTGTTTTTTAGCATGCCAGTCCACACTTGTACTGGTGAGATGAACAAGAGAGATTCCCAAAGGGGTTGGAGTGGGGGGTGGGGTGAGCACTAGCAGCATCTCTGTGGGATAGGGATCATACCTTGGAAAATCATATTTAACAGTGGAATTTAATAATTAAAAACCAAAAGAAACACCTATGTTATCAAGACATATAATATGGTTAAAAGAATATGAGATTTTAATGTTTAGCAAAAGAGGGTATAGATAAAAAAAGGTTGCAATGACAGCATAAAGTATCAAAATTTCAGTACAGAGTGTGGATATAATTTATCTGATTGCTTGCTGTACACCTACTACCAAGTGAATTGGAGTCTTGATGGAACAGTGAGGGATACTTTTGGCACACAGGACCCTTCAGCATTCAAGAGGGAAGGGTGACGAGCATAAATGGTTGGGGTAAGTTTACACTCGGGTGGTTACATATTCAAAGAGCTTGACAAGAGCCGTGCTGTGATGGGCCCTAAGTAACATGTTAAAGCAGGATCTCGGAGTCTTCTCTATCCACACCTGCAGACCCCTCCTTTGGAAGCCCATCATGCCTTGAAAGGACCTCATATGGACTCCTCCTTCCCCAAGGCCACACCAGCTAATCCTGTACTGTGGACCTACCCTTTTATAAAATGAACCTATCCTGACTTTCACTCTTGAGGAGTGAATGTATTTGCATTTCGAGGGAAGTTTTCTGGAACCACTAAAACCTCACCTCCAAAGCCCCATAGCCTGCTCAAAGGGCAGGACCCTTCCTTGGGATGTTGTTTTGGCTTCCCTCATTCCCATCCTGGGACCGCTGCCTTCTTGCAGGCTACTCACCCTGCCCAGCTGAAAGCCAGCTTCATTCTTCTCTCTCTCTTGCCCGTGCCCCCCTGCTCAGATCTCTTGAAGAAGGAGAGGTCCGTGCCCTCAGCCACCATGGGTTAGGGAGAAAATGAGAGTGAGCATTCTGGTTCTACCTGAGGCCCATTTTGGGGCCTTGCATTTATTTCTGTCTCTGTGAGATTCAGTTTATTGATTAATGGAAGCTTTATTAGAGTTATTAGAACAAATAAAACACATGCACACACACATAAATCCATCACTGCCCCTCCAAACCACTGGCTGGTGAAATGAGTGCTATTTCCAGCCCTGACATCTTGCCAGTTTGTCATTCTCCTTCCTGGCCACATCAAGTTCCATCGGGTTTGAGTTTATTGGCTACACAGTGAAGTTTATGTTGTCACAGAAATTACCCTTGATGGACAGGGATATGGCCAGGGGATTGGGAGAGCTCAGCAGCCTTGTGGTGTTGGCATGGCTGAGATGTTAGGGTGCCTGGAGCCCTCTCCAAGAAAAATGGAAGCTGGCTCTTTGCAGCAGCAAATGAATGCAACAAGACACTCCTGAGGGACGGGAGCCTGGACGTGACTGTGAGCCATCCAGTTCCCATTCCACCCACCCGCCCTCCCCCCTTCCTCTGCAGCCTCCCGGTGCCCCCCAGTGCCAAAAATCCTTTCCCGTGCAGTGGAGGCAGGGCCGGGAGGCCTGAGGTTAAGCCGCTCTCTTCTCCAGTTTGTGGTTAGCTTTCGTAGGTTCTTGGCTGTTTGACAACGTTGGATAATAATTCAATATTTCTTACTGAATACTTGACCTTATTGTTAGTTTTTGTGACAAGGGGAATTTAAAGGAGCTGCAAAAAAATGCAAGCAAGTGTGGCTGAAAAAGGCCAGGGTATGCCACTGAGTAGAGAACAGTTTCTTTTTCTGACATCTATAAAATTTAGGTGAAAACAGGTCAACATTGATCTTGGCAAATGGAAAAGCCAGCTCTATTGTTAGCAAATGAGCTTCAGATATAAATGTAAGTCTGGTTCAATCAAAACCACGTTTGGTTTTAGAGACTAGTGATGTGCTTTCTAAAGAAAAAAAAAAAGAGTGTATTTATATAGACACACAAAGTAAAAGTATTCTTTGGCCAAAAGGATCATTTTCTAAGTATCAAATCAACTGTTGAAGTACAAGATGGGACTCCTTTCATTTTCTTTTTAAATTTGTAGGGTTCATGCTCCCAGCATCCTCTCTTCTCTTCGTTTTGAATTGGCAAGGGCTGTTGAAGATTGAAATCATATATTAAGAAAAATCCTGCATGGCCTGATGTAGGGACTTACTAGAGACTACTAGCTAGTAGTTGAGAAAGAAATGAAGATATGGGATGCAAATATATAGCTCCCCAGATTTGGCCTGAGTCTTATACTCATTTTTATGGGCTCCTCTCAAGAGTCTCATATGCTATGTTTGAGTTCACAGAGGAACATAAGAGAAGTCCAATCACTTGCCAAATTCAGATCGTGGAGGGTCAGTTAATTTTAGCCTACTGGGCAGCTTGCTGATCTTATTTTCTCTCTGTCCTGGGATCATCTGAAGTCCTTGTCCTGCCAGGAAATGGAACAGTCATAGCATATCAGAACTGCTGCTTCTCCCACAAACTCCCATTAGCAAATGGGGAGACTAAGGCCCAGAGTCAAATATGTGCTGGTTGATAAGATTCTAGAAAGGTTTACTCTTTCTTGGGAGATTTTCTTTAGTTCACATAACATAAAATGAACCACTTTAAAGTGTACATAAAATTAACCAATTAAAAGCGTACTTAAAATTAACCATGTAAAAGCGTACTCTCAATGTTGTACAATCACCACCTTTAGTTCCAAAACATTTCATCATCCCAAAGGAAATCCTGTACCCACTAAGCAGTTGCTCCCTTTTCCCACCTGTAGATGCATTTGTGAACACAAGTTGGCCTGATTAGCGTGGTTTCCACAGAGTGTCCTGTAGGGCTTCACAGTTTTAAATAAGGCATGGCTATATTTCCAGAGGGGACAGAGAGGAGAGAGAGTATATCTCGTGCAGAGCAGCGGAGGTACGGGGCTGGGATTGGGGGTAGGACACAGGAGAGACAGCGTCTGGAATCTCATGGCAACACAGAATCAAAGGCTTTCTGGACTGAAGGGGAACCATCTGTTGGGGTGGCTGCTCTTCTAGGGCAGATTTTTGGTCTCCTGCTGAGGTGATGATCCCTTTAAAATTCTCAGCATTCTCACTCTCAGGCATCCTGCCTCTCCATCCAGGAGGCATCTTATTCCTTTAATTTGTGTTGGTAGGCATCCAAGTCTGGCACAGGCAGTCCCCACTCGTGAAGCTGGGAGGTAGTACAGGCTCATCCAGGTCTAGAAAGGGAGTTCTCCCCAGGATGCTAACTGCAAGCTGTCTCCTTCAATATACATCATCCTGCTGGATAATCATTTTCAAATGGCAAACAATAATAGAAGCCTTCCTCTTTCTTCTTCGAAGTGTCAACGTATCTACACAGGCTATATATATGTGTCTGTGAGTTGTCTGTTTAAGAAGAAAAGAAGTTTGAGGAGCATTCGAGTAAGTTCAGGGAAGACTGAGAATTGCCTCAGGTTGCTTCGCAAACACTCCATGGGAGGGAGACATGCAGCATGGTTCAGAGACAAGAAGAACTAGATTGTTTTTAATCCACCCCTGGAGAGGGTTGGCACGTGGTCCCTCCTGAGTCAGGTTCCTTGTGAATCTAAGGGTAGCTTAAAGCTGGGACTGACACAGGAGTGGGGAACCCAGAGGCCAGTTCTGGCTGCTGGAGATGTGTGACTAGATCCTGAAAGGAAAATCCCAAGTCTTTGACTTAGGGGGAGGGGGAGGCTGACCCACCCCTTGAGGTACATGTACATTCCGGATGTACAGAGTCTCAAGTCTCACTGTGACCCTTCTTTGTGGAGTGTCTATTTTCCTTGAAGAGACTGGGATGTGTGGGACAAGTTAAGTAATATAACTGGTAAGTAATTTCAACCATTTTTTATTTTAAAATATAGGTGAATAAACTGTGGAATACAACAAAATTCATAGGAATTGTAAAGATAAAACAGGAGAAATCTTCTTGTAGTAGGTCACTTTGGGCCAAACTCAGGCAGAATCCCAGAGTGAAGGCAGTTAGGAGCTGCAGTAGAAATACTTGAGAAGTCCTGTTGGTGTTCAGGGCATTTCCTCAGAGGCCTGTAGAGTGGTTGGATCTTGTAGAATTTTCTCCCCCATACTTTGTTCTTTCATTTGTTCAGCTCCATCCCCTCCTACAAAACTTTGGTTCCACCTCCTCCATGAAGATTTCCTTACCATTCTGACCCAATTGCTCGGTGATAGTATATGTAGCCTATACTACGGTTTGGTACTGTAATCCTGATATAACTCTGTTTCAGTAATCTATTGCTGCTTAATGAAATATGCCACACCTTAGTGGTTTAGAACAATAGCCACAATTCTGTGGGTCAGGAATTCAGGCAGGGGCTCAGCAGGGTAGTTCTGCTCCACAGGGGAGCAGCTGGTGTCATTCGCTTGGCTGCACTCAGCTGGGGCTGCACTGGAAAGTTCAAGTAGGCTTCACCTACGTGTTTATTTTCTTGGTGCTCCTCCACATGGCCTTTCTCTCTACCCACATGGCTAGCTTGGGCTTCCTCACAGCATGGTGGTCCCAGGGTGGTTAGAATTCTTACATGGCACAGGCTTCTATGGGGCACAGAAGTGGAAACTGCAGATCTTTTAAGGTTTACCTTGGAAAAGGAGGTGGGCAGGGTCACATCCACTCTGTTCTATTGGTCAAAGCCAGTCACAGGGGCCAGCCCAGAGTCATGGGGAGGGGAATAGCAGGAGAGGAAAAAGATTTACAGTCTTCTTTCAATTACCACATGTAGCTGAAACCTAACCCATCTGACTTTGAAGCCCATGATCTTAACCACTCTGCAATGATTTCTCAACGATGCCTCTCAGTGCCGATTGCAGTGGGATTTCAGTGGTTATTTCAGGATTCTAGCATCATTAACAGATATGCGAGGAGAAGAGATTTTGGGGCGTGAGGCATCCCTGCACAAGTAGACGCCTCATCATCAAACCAGAGGGTATGTGTTTCGCAGGAAAGGATGGGTCTCTAGTATTTTGTAAAAGGAGTATTACATGCTTCCTTTAGTCCTGTGGTGGACCAAATGAATGTCAGATAACCAACAGTTGATGGACCCTTGTTAAGGGGAAAATGGAAGCTCACGGTCACTTAGCAGTTTCAGGAACTATAGGGAAGATCTGGGTGGCAGGATTCTTCTAGACTTGCCTAGGGTGCCTGGGAGTAGTTGGGCTGGAAGGACTGACTGCCCTGGCCATCATTCAGAGATTTAGCAGGTCCAAAGAGCCACCCTTCCAGGAAAGCAGAGCAGCGATTCTCCAGAGAAAGAGGCTATTGTTTCTGCCACTTTAACTAGCTGATGACAGCACAAAGGAATGCAGTTAGGACCCTCCCTCCTAACTACGGAGGATTAGAGACTGAAGAACCAGACTCTGGAAGCCTCAGGGCACAAGGTGTGGGAAATGGTGTGGAGGCAGAGAGGGGAGCCAGCATTCCCTGGGAGTGGCCACATTGATGCTAGAATTCCACCCTTCCACCTCCCAGCTGCGGAATCTCCATCTCACTGGGCCTTGGTTTCCTCATATGCACAGTGGGAACAGTGGTTCTTAGGATTTTTTTTAAAGGATTAAATAAAATAATATCTATAAAAGGCCTTTCATGGTGTTCGCCACAGGGTAAGCACTTGTTAACTTCTTTTCTCCAAGATGTTAAGAAGGGACCTTAGAAGTCATTAGATCCAATTTGTGAATGACCGCTCTGAGGCAGTAGATGTTCAAGATTTGCCCAAGACTGGTGAATTCGTGTTTCCTCCTCTTGGCCCAGGGCTCTTCCTTCTGTTCAACAGACATTTAAGGCCCCCTAAGGATGTAAAGCATTTTTCATTACAGCTACATTGCAACTCATGATGGCTGCTTTTTGTCTTTATTCTTGGGTAGAGTACTCCATGTAGCCTTGAAGAACATGGGGTGACTAGAAAAGAAAATGCTAGCTTAAAAAACAAAGTAAAACATTACAAAACAAACAAAATGCCAACAAATTTCAATGTGAAAATCTCTGAAACATTAATAGCCATCCAATTAAATCACATTAGTAAGTCATTGCTCCTCTCCTATCAATTTCCATTTTATTAAAAAAATTATTTTAAAGGTCAGAGTTCAGAATTATAATAAAATAATAAAATAAAATAAAAGTCTCTTTCCTGGCTGACCCCCCCCCCCCCCCTTGGCCACTTCTACTCCAGACAATTTCTCTGCATGTCCAACTTTGCCTCCCTCATACCACACATCATAGCGGGAACTGCATGGAACCACTGACCAGGAGTCAGGGCATTTCAGTCTATGGAATTCAGTTTTCCAGATGAGCTGGGAATCACGAGGCCAGGGTTCCATGACACATTGTATCCCTAGGGCCCTGTTATCTATTACTGCACAACAAATCACCCCAAAACTTAGTGGTGAAAGAGAACAAAATTTTACTAAGCCCACAGATTCTGTGGATCAGGAATTTGAACAGGCACAGCAGGAACAGCTCGTTTCCATTCTAAATATTTGTGGCTTCAGCTGGGAAGATTCAAAAGGCAGAGGTGACCTGAAAGGCTAGGGGCTATAATCTTCTGAGGCCCGTCCTGACGTATCAGGCGCCTGGACTGGGATGGTTGAGGGATGGTCAGCTGAGACTGCCTCCTGGAAGGCCTTTGGGTGGCCTCTCTAGGATGGCAGTCTCGGGGTAGTCAGACTTCTTCCATGGTGGCTTGGGCTCCAAGAACAAGGGTCCCAGCCAACTCGGTAGGAGCTGTAGGGCCTTTTAGGACATAGCCTCAGAAGTCAGGTGGTGTTCTACTGTTCATACTCAATTGGCTGAAGCAGACACAGCCCACCCACATTCAAGGACAGGTGTTTCCACCTCTCAAGGGAGGAGTGTCAAAGAATTTGCAGCCGTGTTGTTAAGCAGTGACACATGGTGATCGTGTGTTCTGAACACAGAGAGTCCAGTGGCTAACAATAATTTTGGTGCCGCTTCCAGGGGAGACAGGCAATCTGAGATGAGATTTTGACATTGATGTGTTGGGTCTCTGGGGCATTTTGAAGGTTTACAGAGACAGAATAATTAAAAATGGTACTATCTTGGATAATTTGGGGGGGGGGGGAGAGTATGGTTTTTAAGCTGTTTGCTTAAGATTTTCATTTGTCACAGCTGAGAAGTGAGACCACCGCTGCCTGCCTTTTAACTGGAGTGGGACTGCCCCAGTTGACACCAAAGGACCCTTTCACCCAGGAGCCTGTGTAGGAATGAACTAGACTGCATTTTTTTTTCTACCAACAGCAGAGGAAATGGCAGCGCCGAGAAATCTCCCTAAGAGCTAAGGAGAGGCAGCAGTGGCCTCATTTGAGGAGGTGGTTGGGCTCCACCCTCTAGCCTTCCCTCCACCTGTGTACATACCCAGAAGGAACATCATTTGTAATGAATCCAAAGAGGAGTCTTTGAAGCCCTCAGAGATCTTCAGAGCAAGTGCTGGGTGAGGTCAGGGCATTCAAGAGGCCTGAATGGAGGGAGGGAGCCTGGTGTGTGCCAGCCTGGGCTGCTTGGAGGCTGCATGCCGCTGGAGTGATGCCCCACTCATGGCTAAACAGCAGTGTGGTCTGGGGCAAGAAGCAGGAATCACTGTAGCACCCTCACTTGTCGCATTTAATCCTTGCAATGACCCTGTGAGGTAGATGTTATGATTCCAATTTCATGGTGAAGAGAACGGAGCTCAGAGAGGTTAAATATCTTTTCTAAGGTCACACAGCAAATAAAACAGAACACTGGAATTCCAAAGGTGCAGGTGTAATTTGCCTTTTCAAAATCATCAGGGCCACGGGACAAGGTAGCCACCCTCTGCTGTCCTTCTCTTCCAGTCTTCATTCTATCCCACACTTTTTCCTTTAAACTACAAGATTTCTGTCACCAGGCTTCTTCTTGTTTTTTTTTTTTAATTTATTTTTAATTTTTATTTATTTATTTTTTTTCAGGCTTCTTGATGCTTACAAAACCTAACCCCTTCATAGTTAGGACCAAGAAGGAATTTTCTGCAAAACATATTTAAAGAAATGATGCCTTAAAGCTGTGCTGTCCAATACAGTAGCCTCTGGCCACATGTGACAGTACAGATCCAAATAAAATTAATAAAACTAAGTAAAATTTAAAATGCAGTTTTCTAGTCACACTAGCTACATTTCAAGTGCTCTTTAGCCATGTGTGGCTAATGGCTACTGTTTTAGATGGTGTGGGTATAGAATATTCCCACGATTGTGGTAAGTTCTGTTGGACAGAGATGCGTTAGAGAATAAATACAGGAAAAATTGCATTTTTATAACTAGTACTATTGCTAGTTTAATTAATATTTTTAATGGTACTTGAGGTATTTATTTTCTCCAACTCTTTCTCAGGGGTAAAACAATAGGCTATATTTTTACAGTACTGTATAGTTTACAAACTGCATTCACAGATTTGATTTTATTTAATGCAATAGCCTGGCAATGTAGGGTATGTAGTGATGTTAAAGTAACAAAGGTTCCTAGAGGTTGAGCAGCTTGGCCAAGGTTCTATAAACGGTAAATGGTAGAGCTAGGATTTCAACACAGGTTCTCTCACTATGCACTTCCCAAAGGGAAAATTTGTGTATATGATGTCTGAAATTATCCTCAGGCAAAATTACTAAATAAAAAGTAATTGACTATAACTAGGTGTGAAGGAGGACACATATACATGGAAAAGTAACCAACAATACCTAGTCAGGCATGATATATGTTATATTAATATGTAAAGAGTAATTCATGTATCCATTCATTTATTATCTCATATGAAATATGTGCCATCCACTGTTCTAGACATTGGCAGATAAACAGTGAACTCAAAATACATAATATCAAGCTATGATAAGTGCTTTGCATAAACAAAGGCAAAGAAAGGGGAAGAAGTGGGTGGGGAGATTGTTTTAGATAGGATTGCTAGGAAAGATCTTTCTGAAGAGGGCGTGCTAGGAAACCTGAAGAAAGGGAGAGAGCGATCTATAACTCCAGGGGAAACTGTTCCAAGCAATAGGAGCTGTAAGTGCAAAGGCCCTGGGGCAGGCAAATGGTTTGTTTTTCTTCTTCCACTAACACACGTGGGTCTTATATTTTTTGTCTGGTTATATATTTATTGTCTGTTTCCCCAGTCATAACGCCCATGCTTGGTTTGGCTCTAGAAACAACAGGGAAGTTCATGTGTCTGGAATGTAATGAGGAGTGGTAGGAGATGAAGTCAGGGAGGAGGCAGGGGCCAAACCACAGAGGACTAGTGGGCTGTGAAGGACTTTGATTTTATTCTCAGGTGACTAGAGAAGCTGTGGTTGTGGTCGATGGAGGACAAGCACTACCGTAGATATTATTTCATTACTTTTAAAAAAATTTATTTTATTTATTGAATCAAAGTTGATTATACATATTTTTGGGTTCGACATTGAGATATGTTGATCAAATCAATATTACTAGCATTTATATTGTTACAAATCGTAATTATTCTTTATGCCCCTTGTCCAATCTCTCCCCTTCCCCCTCTGCCTCCCCCCTCCCCCCTCTAATTACCCTAGATTATTATTTTATTACCTCTAATCCAACTTTTTATTTTGAACATTTTCAAACCTTTAGAAAAGTTGAAAAAAATTTACAATAAATACTCTACCTAGATTATTCATCAATTAGCATTTTGGTTTTTTTCTTTCTATTTTTTTTCCTCAACCATTTTCAGGTAGCTTGCAGACATCATGATACTTCATAACCTAAAAACTCATAATATATATCCAAAATACAGTTATCACACACAGGAAACTTACAATATTGTCTACTACTATTTAAATATTAAAATAATATATTACTATATTACCTTGTATTTAAATAATATTAAATATACCAGATAATAAAATATATTAAACATCTCAAATTGTCCCAAGAATATTCTTTATAGCTATTTAACAGCAGTTCTAGTACTCAATCAAGGATCACATATTGCATTAGCTGACATGTCTCATTAGTCTCCTTTAATTTAGAATAGTCCTCTGCAGATCACTCGGAGCAAGGGCTTGAGTGTCTGAGAGGTAAGAGGACCCTTGCAGGAGGCGCCCAGGGAGAAAAAAGGAGATGGGTTTGAGAAGGCCAGCTGAGGTGGACTTTAGGTGTGAAGCTAATGATTTGGGCCACAGGAACCATTGCAAGTTTTTTGACAATGACCCAGTGAAAGCAGTGCTTTAGGATGGCTCATCTGGCTGTAAGGTGCAGAATACACTGGAGCTGGGAAAGCCTTCACAGCGGCAATGTGGAGCAGGGTGGCACTGGCCTCTACCCTCGTCCTCTCCCCAGCCCACCCACTCTGCCTTCCTTATTCTGTTTCCAAACCTAAGGTGCTATTTCCCATGCCTCTCTCCTCTGCTTCTGGTTTTACTTATCTCTATCCTGTTTCTCTTCCTCACCCTTTCTTTCTGACCTTCCGCCCACGACTCTTCCCTTCAGATCTTCATCTAAAACATGGAACTGAGTGAGAGGGAAATTGGGGTCTTTGTCAGGAAGGAGGGGACTCCATACAACAGTGGGGAGGAGTACACCTGGCCTGGTTTTTCTCAAGTTTGAGCAGTCACCTCCCAGAACATGGAGAGTAAAAAGTGAAATCCCTGAACCCAGGAATTTTGTGGTTTCTGGTTTTAGCCCAGCTTCCTTCCTCTTCCTGTAGGCTTCCTCCTCCACCAAGAATCTAGAGAGTTAGAAAGCTTCAGACTTAACTGCTACACCCCTCAGCTTGTAACCATGGTCTTCCTGTGTCCTTGCCTGGTCCGTCAGTGCCAAGTGGCACTTTCCTCGTGGTGTAATGGGATTCTGGCTACTGCTTTCAAGGGCAGGGCAGGCAGGAAAGCATGGTCCCCGGGGGGGGGGGGGCCCTAGGTGGGCATGGTAACCAGGACCTTCAGGGAGAGGTCTGGTCTGGGAGGTGGCCCAGGCTGGGAGTAGAGCCCTGGCTGGTGGGGAAAACATGGCAAATGAATCTGGAACAGGTGGGGCTTTGGGAGCCATTCAAAGCCCACTGGCTAGACTGGCTACTTGGCTGTTTCTCACTATGATACCTGTTCCTGCAAATACTGATAAGTGCTTAGTAAGTAACTCACTGGGAAGGAGGAGGAGGAGGAGGAGGTCGAGGAAGAAGGAGGAGGAGGAGGAGGAGGAGGAGGAGGAGGAGGAGGAGGAGGAGGAAGAAGAAGAAGAAGAAGAAGAAGAAGAAGAAGAAGAAGAAGAAGAAGAAGAAGAAGAAGAAGAAGAAGAAGAAGAAGAAGAAAGGGAGGAGAAGAAGAAAAAAGAAAGCCCTTGTTTGTAGTTTGCTGATTTCTGTAATTGTAAATACTCCCATCATGGCCAAGTTCAAGCTACCAGTATGATGTAACCAAAACTGGAGTTGAGAAGCGATGTGCACACCTGGCTCACAAGCTGATGTGGGCTGGCTCCAGCACATCTCTTCTGTCTCTGCAAAGTGCCTGAAAATCTTTTCTTTAGGGGAGCCCTAGAGATCCTGGAGCCCCTTCATAATTTTTGAGCCCAAGTGGAAACCACAAATGAATTTTCTAGGCTACGCTTGGGAATGGCTTGTGCTTTGGGGTTATGTGGCTGTAGTTGGGGGGGATTTCTTGCTTTAAGTTGTTTCAGGTTTGTTAATTCCACCATAAACTGTATCTGTTCTTTGGAATGCATGTGTCAATTGCCATTATAAATGGTTACTGTATCCATGTCCCTGAAGGCAGAGCCTTGATTGTAAGCTTCATCAATATGATGAAAAGGAACTAAATAAATACAAAGGTGAAGGAGAAAACCTGGCTTATGTTGAAAGTTCTCATGCTTGGCAAGGGTCCCTGGTAGAATCCATTTCCCTGAGAAAATTTGGTGGAATATCAGTGTTGGAATTAGGTGGATATGATTTAGATCTTTTGCTGACCTTGGGCAATTGTTACCTTTTTTGAGCTCAATTTTCATGTTTCCTATATGAGATCATGGTGGAGATTACATGAGATAACATATATAAAGTGTAGAATGTGTGAAACATACATTATACATATAAATTGCCTAGTACAATATCTGGCACAGACTAGATACTTAATTCTTGATTCCTCCAATGTAAAGAGCAATGGGCTTTGGGTATACATGAAAGCAACCCTTAAGCAGTCCTCATCAGGAGAACCCAAAAGGGAAGAGGACAAGGAGGGCACAGCATGGCAAGTCTCGCATCTGAGAGTCCAGACAGCCATGAGAGCAGGGCCTTATTAGTTGCCACTGCTGTCTGCTGGCTTTGGCTTCCTCGTCAACCAAATGGTAGTAGCACTAGGTGGTTGATTTCAGAGGGGAAGTAAGGAGGAAGAGAAAAGTCTCTGTGAGTTGTTTTGTTTGCCAAGCAGAATATAAATTGAGAACCCTGCATATAGCGTGAAGGATATGGACGCCCGCTGCACTATGCAACAGCAGTGAGGGAGGGAGGGAGGGAGCATAGAGAAGCCAAGTGTGTGGGAAAAGTATCCTCTTCTTAACTCAGACTGGTGAGTCCCTGAATACTAGTTGCAAACAAGTAATAAGGGAAAGTCAACAGGTTAAGGAGGAAGAAGAAAAGTCGTGGTGAGTTAGAGAACCTCCTGATTCAATATGAGAGGCTGGGTGACATGCTCTGTCAGGGGCTTGGGTCTTTAGCATCACTCTGCCCTGGCTAACCTTGCTACTAGGACAAGTCCCTTCACAGTCTTGAGGCTTCAGCTTTCATCTTAGCAAAATGGTGATGGTGGTGGCCTTAGAGAGTTTCCAAATTCCCATCTAGTTTCCTCATTCTCTTTTTTAACTGAGGCAGGTGCCAAGGCTGGCTTCTGAGGAGTACAGGGGCAGGCTCATGTGAATGGAATACACTGGCATCACCACCTCCATCGTCCAATGTTTGCCATTCTCTTGTTAGATCCAGTGGAGAATGGCCGCTGTCTTTCTTCCATATTGTTTCTAGCTTTTTGGGGACAGTTGATACATGGCATTAACATTCTGTATGCCAGTGATACATGCTGCTGATAATCCCTGGTTTCCCACTGTATCTGGATTAGGTATCAGGACACTTAATGCATTGAAAGTGCGCAGTTGAGCTGAGCACCAAGCCTGACACGGTGGCCATGCTTTCATATTTGGACTGGGAAAAAGGGAGCTTGAGAAGAGTTTAGCCTTGGAAGGACTCCTGATCTCTGGAAGGAATCTATGACAATCTCCTTCTCATGGGACACTTACCCAGTTATCAATGGACTCCTTGCTTATGGGGTCAGTCAGTCTTGTTACAATGTTGTTTCACTTGTACCATGGAGATAATAATATCTGCCCTGCCTTCATTTTAGGATTCCAGGGAAGTGCTTGGAAAACTATCCAGTGCGATACAACTATAGGGTTATTAATAATGTTGCTATTATACATTTTGATTGATGAGATTTTGATAATGAGGAAGCCCTCCCCTCCCCACCCCAGCCACAGAACCGGTTCCCAAAAGTACATCTCATTCCACACTCCAAAGACATTTCTTGGAACCACATCTTAGTGTGGTTCACCCAATAAAAAGCTCCTCCGGCTCCAAGCTGGCATGAAAGTTCATCACAACATTTGCCATCAATAAAAACCCAATTCTTTCCATGTGAGAAGCATTACAGCTGTCGAATGGTTATTGAGTGATGATACCTGAATAATGGGAATACAGGAACAGGAAAATGTACAAAGAGAAACTTTACAGGCACGCCAAATTGTACAGATAGAAATGCCGATATTGGAGGGAATGAGTTAAGCACATCAGAGTACACTCGCCTTCACCCAGCAGGACAGATAAGGAGAGCGGGGAGATGGGAGGTGGGAGGGAGCAGTGGGTAGACGTGAGAGAATCAACAATGCCCACTGGTAAGTCACACACAGAGAGGAACTGTGACAGATGTGACCACGGCTGCTCTGTGGCCAGACCTCTAGCCCAAGATTTTTTCAAAAGTTATCTTCTAGAAAGTTCGGTCACAATAGCTGGTAGCCTTACAGTTAAGCTCCTTTGGCCACCCAGGACCCCTGGAGCTCATTCGAGCTACATCATGCTCGAAGGATGGGAAGCTGAAACAGAACACCAAGGCAGCTGCCTCTTCGAGGCTCCCAGAGAAGCTCAGCTTTGTTCAGAAACGCAGCCTGCTGCCCACGAGCCTTCCTGGCGAGGACATCCTTCCTACTCTTTGGCGCAGCTCTTCCCCCTGCCACTTCAGTTCCCATCCACCTCCCTGTTCTGCCGAGTGTGCTCACGTGCTACCAGCCCACCCCTGGCCATTCCTGGCTGCCCAGAGAGACGTGGGTCGGTGTGGTGGACAAAGAAGTCTCCAAAGAAGAGCTGGGGTTGAGCACGGCTTTATCCACTGACTTGGGCCTGGGGCAAGTCGCTGAGCTTTTCAGCCTCATTTATTCCATCTGTTAAAAGGGAATGATTCCTCCCTCATGGTTGAGTGTGAGGAACAGATGGGGTCAAATACTGAATCCCCCACATAAAGAACTATATACCTGTGAGGTATTGGTCGGGTGACCATACTCCTGGTTCGCCTGGGACAGACTGTTTAGGACTGTTGTCCTGATGAAATCAGTAATGGGGCCCCATATCATTTATGAAAGTGTTCTAGTTCAGGTGATAAATTATATCATCCTGGATATTGTGATTATTGACAGACCGAAATTTGGAGGGACCAAATGAGGCTGGTAACTCTCTCAAAAGACACTCAGTTGCTCAGAGTCCTTGTCTCTTCCTCTTCTGCTGCAGCTGAGAACTTCATATCCATCAGTCCTGCTCACTTTCAAAATAGGAATTCTTCAGTTAGTCGATTAAAAGAAATAACAGCTCTGTTTTAATTTCAGCAACGGCTTTGGAATGAAAAGACTACTAATTACTCCAATTAACCAAGCACATTAAGTGCACATGTTCAAACAAATATTAAAATAGCATCAATCTTGGTCCTGAAGTTCTCAGGATGCTGGAATGCATAAACATTTAGTGGAAGAAATTGTGACTTCAGAGAAAACACAAACAAAGCAGCCTGTTTGTTTGTGAGACTGCCTACTTGTGGAGAAGAAACCAAGAGACGTGGAAAGACATAAGGGTGTCTCCCCAGTTTATGTTTGCAATTATTGCCGGGAGGAGACAGAACAAAGAAGTTCCTATTTATAGCCGAAGTCTTAATCATGAGAAAACACAATATACTATCGGCATTAATAAAATAAAACTGTAGTTTATCAAAAGAATAAACTGTCTTCCGGGAAAATAAATAACTCTTTCCATTTCCTGACTCCATATAGAAGGTTCTGGAATACCGCTTTACTTACTAGTGATGAGAGCCAAGGGGCGTCTGCTGGTGCTGTGGGAGCAGACGGGCTTTCTGCTGGAAGCTGGGTCTGCAGCAGGGCACACGAAAGGTTCAGGGTTGAATGTGCTTCTGTACTTGTAAACAGCAAAGCCAATGAAGGCCGCATGTTACTGCATGTACCTCCAGCCCTTTGGTCATTTCTCAGGGCTCATACCTCCAGAAAGGCTACAAGGGAGCAGGGGAAGAAACTCAAGAACAACGCTGGCTACTTGGAGAGGATTCTGGTTAATAATGGTCTTAAGGTTCAGAATCCCGTTTTGGTTTGGAACAGATCAAATGCTGGAGAGGGATGGCCAGTGGCAGGCTCCTCTGTGTACAGAAGCAGCTGTCCCAGCCTTAGGAGAAGGCACCTGCCCCGCATTATGGTTTGTTCTTTTTCCTTCCCTCCCTTCTTCCCTCTCCCCTTCTCTCTTCGTCTCTCCTCTCTCCTCCCATTCATTCACTCTTTCACTGTTTGTTCAACACCACCATAACACTTTAAGTTCTTTAGAACTAAAAAAACGTTTGAACTGTGCTCAATGCTGTGGTAAGGAAACACAGTTTCTTGCCTTAAAGATCTTACTCTCTTGTTGCAGAGGCAAGATTTCCCCTCCGAACATCTTTATTTTGATCACTGATAACATAATTTCCATAATAGGCCAGGCTTTTATTTTCTGAATTCACGAAGATTCCATCTCTTTCATCCTCTCTATTCAGTCCTATTGGTTTTGCTTTTACTCTATTTTTTTTTTTTTCTGTCTCATCACTAGCATTTTCCAGAAATGGAAGGGCAAGGGTGGGGTGGGGGTGGGGGTGTCTTTATCTTCTCTTTTTTAAAAATTAATTTTTAAAAAACAAGTATTATGTTAGTACAATGGCCAAGCACACTGTGCCAAGTAATTTCTATATTATCATTCCATTAACCCTCACAACAAACCTTTAGAGGTCTGTTATTGCCATTACTATTTTACTGATGCAGAAACTAAGGCATCTGAGAGAGGCTTCGTGACTTGTGCATGTCACACAAGTGGAGCTCTAGAAGGCCCAAGGAATGGCCAGTTTGGATACCATTCTGGAGGCACTGAAAATGATAAAGGTCCCTCCGTTTTCAGGTAACCTGGTTCTTTGCCTTTTGGTTGCTTACAATCTCCTATCTAACGACTGGATAATGCAGTGCCAGGAAGTGCCTGGTCTAGGGCACAGAGGGTGCACTTGCCAGCCCCATTCAAGGGCTCATGGCATGGTTGGAGTACTTTCCTGTCCCTTCCAAAAATTTATCTGAAAGTCCAAGGTCATTCTAGATCCTCCAGTGTGTGGACTGGATTGGGGAGGGTCGCTGGAGAAAAGGAGAACATGCAAATGAGGTGTTTTTTTGTTCATTCTAATCAAATTGACTTTGTATTTGAGGAGGCTGTCAAGGCCACCGTGGTGCTTCATTCTCTGTCACGCCAAACAACTTCAGGAAAGATATCAAGGAATGAGTCACTCATCTGTAGGAATACTCCAGAATGTCCAATGAGTCTCCTGTAGGAGCAAACTAGAGCAGACGTTGTTATGTTATCATCGTCATCATTAAGTAATTGTTCCTTCAATTTCACTCAATTGCTCTTTGTAACACTAACCTGCAGGAACAGGAACAGTCAACAAGTTCTGTCACTTCTTTCATTTTAGATTTATTCTTTCCTTCAATCCCACATTTATCACACTAGACCTGACAATAATTTTAGTTGTTCCAACTTATTTCTCTGACTTCAGTCTTTGTCTCCTGATCTGTCAATCCATCTTACACTCTATTCCCCAAATAATATTCCATTCTCAAGTCCCTATTGACTCAAAAATCTACAGTACCCCATTGCCTATTTTTGAGTTTCTTTTTCATTGTAAAAAAATATAACTTACTTATAGTCCCAAATGCAAATAATGCAGAGCATATAAAGGAAACTATTATATATATATATATGCTTCCTTTATTCAAACCAAAGGATTGTTCTTTACTTTAAGATTCTTTCTTTTCTTCTTTGTTAACTTTAAAATTTTTGTAATCCATGCATATGCTAAAAAATGTCATTCAAATTATAATAGAAGTCTTGTAATGAAAAACAATAGTCTCCTACCCCGTCCTTCAACTGCACAGCCTGTTGAATCAAAGTCAAATACCTCAGCTAAACTTTTGGAGTTTTCTCTGACCTGGTGCTGCTTGAGTTACCTTCTGAACCTTGTTTCCACTTCTCAGCTTGGGCCAACTGCTCCCTCCAGGACAGGCTCTAGTCCAATTGCTTTTGTCTTTTAATTGGAAACTTCAGTCCATTTACATTATTTGCAATAACCAAACTGTTTGGATTCATTTCTCCCATCTTGTTTTTTACTTTCTAATAATATTTAGCCTTCTTTTTCTACGTTTCTTGTTCTTTTTTCTCCTTCGCATCCTTGTTTTGCATTGATTGGTTCCATTCACCCCACTCCCAGTTCCAACTTTTTTTCCCCAAATATTCTGTTTCCTTTAGTGGTCACCTTAGAAGTTTTAAATATGCATATTTAACATAATATTATTAAACTCTTAATTAATATATTTAAGCTCTTTCAAAATAACACAGGAAACAAAAACCTTTTAAATTCAAATTGCTCTCTTCTAAACTTTATATGCAGTAGTTGTCCAGGATTTCAATTCTCTCTTGATTTTAAAAAAATCCATAAATTAGATATTATCATTCTTTTACACCATAAGTGTTTATTTAGATTTATCCACATGTTTACCTGTATCTTTGCCCATTGACTCACCTGCATTTCAGACCTACCTTCTGAGATCATTTCCTTCTTTCTAAAATGCATGTCTTTTAGGAGTTCCCACAGTGACAGTTTTCTGGTAGTAAAATCTCTGTTTGTGATAGTCTGAAGTTGTGTTTCCTTGACACCTCCTCCTTTGGTTTTAGAGGTTGATATTAATACAGCTAATTTTCCCTGCTGTTCTTGAGAATTCAGCTGTCAGCTTGTCCTTCTTTTTTATATAATCTTCCTGATCTCTCTGATTACTTTTAAGATCTCCTCTTTGTCTTTGCTGTTCTGTAGTTTCACTAAGGTATATCTAGGAATGAATTTCTTTTTATTTATGCTGCTTGGGATTCTCTGGACTTTCTCAATCTGTACACTGGTGTCTTTCATTAATTCTGAAGAATTCTCAACCATTATCTCATTTAATACTGCTTCTTTCCATTCTCTTTATTGCTTCTTATAGAACATTCTCTGTCTGTTCTCAGGTTTCTTAACTATTTTCATATTTCTCATTGCTCCCCCCACCTCTACTACTAGAGTCTGTGTAATCTCTTCAGTATTCCAGTTTATACATTTTATCTTTTAGCCTAATCATTGAAACTTTAATTTCATTTATCATATTTTTTTCCCCTAAATTTCTATCTGGTCCTTTTAAAAATGTCGTGAATTATGATAGTCTCTTTTTCCTTTGCTATACTTTCAACCTCCTCTTATATTTTTTGAGGATATTAAATATGCTGATTTTATTCTATGTTTGAATAATTCCAATATCTGAGGTCTTTGAAGGTTTGATTCTAGAGTTTGCTATTTCTATTTACTTGTGTGTTTAGTGATTTTTTTTTTAATGAGCCCATTTTCTTCATAACTTAATATGTAGGAATTCTTTGAAGCCCCATTTAAAATATTTTCTTCCAGAAAAGATTGGAATTTGCTCTTGCCAGGAGCCTGAGGGTATCATCAACTTGTAATCAATTTAAATTTTCAGGGTTTTCTTTCAGCCACACTGGTTGTGTATATTCAGGCCCCAAACTCATAAAAGTGCAGATCTGGAATTAGAAATTGGGAGGGAATTTTTTTATTTTTTATTTTTCTTCTTTTTGCTCTAGTGAGAGCTAAGGCCAAGCCAGACATGTATCTCCATCTTCTTGTTCTGTGGGTTAAGTGTTTTCTAGTTCTCTCACCAGAGTGTTGCCCTTTAATGATCTCAGCTCTGTTTGTGGGTCTCCACTCTGACCTTTTACTCATCTTGGGCTTCATGTGTGGGAAATTCTGACTCCAGCACTTGATGATGACTCTGGATTTGGGCTTTCTAGACATTTGTGGGGCCCAAGGAATTACTCACTTTATAGCTGGATCTATCATACATTAAAAAATATTTTTATATGTTACCTAGTTCTTTGAGGGATTTTCTGAAAATCTAGTCTAGTCTATTCCCCAAAAGATAAGAGTTCACTTTTTTGCATTGTAATACTGGGCAAATTATGTCTCTGAACTTTGGTTTATTTCTATCAGTAAAGTGGAATAATACCTATAACATTAATATTTTGGGGAAGATTAAGTGAGATACTGTATATAAATGCCTTCCACACAGAAGTTTAATGAATGATGATCGTTGTTATTACTACTGCTGCTATTCTACTACTACTATTACTATTAGTACAACAACAAGTACTACTAACAGCATAAAAGGGCTTGCTATTCCATAGAGAATCAAAGAATTACATGGTTGTAAAAAGAAAAATAGTTGACTTTTAAAATAGTTAAAATTTAGCTTTCTAAATATATTCTTCCTGAATACTATGTACGGAAGGGGCTTTTTTTTTTTTTTTTTTTTAGCACCACTCTAAAGTAGCTAATAATAACAGACCTGAGCCCTGTAAGACATGAGCTCTGTCCTCTGAGCTATACCTTTGATAGGGGTATGTGTGTGGGCTAGAAGCTAGGCTCCATCAATAACCAATGTCAGAGTCCATCGTGGAAACACTTCCGTTCTGTGCAGCATGTGTGGGCAAGCTGAAAGAACACCATTTATTGGAAGAAAGGTGCTATACATATACAACGAGGTGTTATATTTATTATTATTTCTATTTTTAATTCATTCAAGAAAGAAGGTGCGGCAAGAACTTTTATTGAGGTCCAGGGTCAAATTGGGCTCAGAAGCATGAAGGGGAACATGGTTGTGTTCTGATTGGGATGCGTGTGACGTTGGGCAGGTCAAGTAACCTCTCAGAGCCCCATTCCCTTCATTTGAAAGACAGAATAGTGGGACTGTGTAGCTTTAGGAAACTTCTGCATCTAAATTCTATCTCTTATTCTCATCCACTTCCCCTGGGCTTCCTAGTTCGCTACCTTCTAAGACCCACAGCCACAGCTGTGTGAAAGAATACTATTTAATCCATCAGTTTGTGCCCAGGGTCACCCGTTCTCTAATGTGAAAAACAATAGGCAGAGCCACGGTAGAAACAGAATCCTTCACTTGGATTTGTCCTCCCCAGCCTGAGGAGATAGTCATCCGTCTCAGATGTGTGTTTGGAACGTGAGGGGCCACAGCAAGGTGCCACAATTGCCACCTAAGAAAGGAAGTAGTTGGAACTGATATCCTGTGAGTGCGGTTAGCCATGTGCAGAAGTAGCCACACCTAGAGATAGTTTGTGGTTGTGTTTCTAAGATGACTTAAGAAACAACCTGATCCTATCAAGAGGACTACCCAAGCCTGGAATGCAATTCCAGGGAGTGAAACTACAGCACTTGTACATGCCCTGTTAGAAGAAGGGGATGGCTGAAGAGCATTGGTCTCTCTGGAGTCTGAAAACTGGGTGGCTTGAGAGCAAAGGCATATTTCAGTTGATAGAACATATCAGGAAAGGGCAGAGACATTACAGGGCTATGGGACTAGGATCAAAGGTTGGCTCTACAACTCTTAAGCTTTTCCAGCCTCTCGTCTCTAACCGGAGGCTGGAAGCAATGGCATGGGGGCTGTCCTGTCATTGTCCCCCAAACTTCAGTTATTCGAATGCCACAGTCAGATGTTTGCTGCATCCACCTGCTACCTGCCTTATTATTCCTTACTTTTCATATTTAAGTTGGTTTCTTTTTTATTTTAAAAGAAAGCTTTCTATTGCTATCAGAAATTAAAAAAAAACAGTGTCACTTGACACAATTAGAACATAAACATACACACACACACACACCCCTGCACAAAGGAAAGCAAAGTAATGTCGTCAAGTCCCAGGTAGGTACTGTTGCTTGTGAGAAGTCTCTGGGCCTGAGGATTGCTCTCTTTTTGTTAAAGTGGAGATTAACAAGCACATCCAACTAAAACTTTTCTTCGTGGAGATTGAAGGATTATGATAGTAATGGGTAAAATTTGTTAATTCCCTTTTACATGTCTTCCCACCGACACCTCCACAATCATGAGACAGGTACTTCTCTATTATTTCTATCCATTTTTTCCAGCTGAGGACATCAAGGTTGAGTGAGAATAAATCACTTGCTCAGAGCACACACCTAGTTAGGGGTGTAGACACAATGGGAACCAAAGTGATTTGAGCAGGACTATTTCTCCTCTCACGTGATCAATCAGTGTTATTTCATGCTATGACTTTATGCCCTTAGGTGCTGCCTAAGAGCATTTCCTGCATCTTGTGAGTTACAGGCATCCTATTGGAAGGCACTCAATAAGGCTTGGTCGTTTTCCTCCCCCAAGCTCTCCTGTCCATGGGCCAGACCACCTTGAACCTTGGTTCCACTATTCAAAGATACTTGAAGGAAAGTGGCTACTTCAAGCTGTCACCACTCAAAGCACTCGCCATTGTTCTGTGACAGCTCTTCATTTACAGGCAGCCTTCCACTGATGACTTGCTTTCCATAGTAGACTTTCCAGTTGGGGAGAGAATGAACCCATCAGCTGATTGCAGTACTCAATTTTTGGTTCACAAATGTACCTCAGTGACTGGTACAGGACCCTCTGTTATTGAATGAGTGAGTGAATGTTTGACAGTTATACTTCTAATTAATAACACTATTAATAATAAAATGGCTACATTATGGAGCTCTTATGCTACACCTGACCTGGTGCTAAATGTTCCCCCTGTGTTGTCTTATTTCCTCAACAACACTATGAAGTATGTAGTAATGCCCTATGTTACAGATGAGGTTGAAAGTTAGAGAGGCAAGTACTTGTGTGATCCAAAGCCTGTGGGTGCTCCCCATACCATCTTATACTGGTCCCATCAGAGTTACCCAAGTGGCTCTGAGTTCTGATGAATTTGATTAATGATGGTCAGGCCCTTTGGACACCAACTCTGACTTTACTGACAAATGATTCTCTAGCCTACAAAGCTCACAGCATGGCATGGAGGTTACAGGCTCTGGCTTTGGTCTTGGGTAGGCCTGAGTCCAAATCTTCCTCTGCCACTATTGAACATGTGTCTTGAGGCAAGCTGCCTAATTTCCCCAGGTCCCAATTTCTCCATCTACAAACAGAATATTACAGAAGAGAGCACACGAAAAGCACTGCACTTGTACAATGCACTTATTACCTTGCTGGCATCCAATGAAAGGTATTTATTTTTATGGAGAAGAAAAAAAGAAGACTGGGGCTAGGAAGGAGAGACTTTTTAAAGAGGAAAACAGATATGGAAGCAATGTTCTTTCTGCTTCTTCTTAACTTTGGGGAACATGTCAGACGAGGTGTCCTGCCAATTTCCTCCCTTCTCAGAAAAATCCTCATGAGCACCTCCCACCCAAGTGCCCCAGAATGAGTATTAAGCACCGCTAGCTATTGGATACACATCCTCTTGAGCCACATGGCCCACCCACCTGCAGCTGTGGCATTTTAAGAAGTGAATTCCCTTACACAGGGCAGCCAGAGCCAGTGGAACACCCCAGAAGCACGGCGGCAGCCTGATGATGAAGTGAGTGTGAGCCCAGGGGACACTGGGGAGGAGCTGGAGGGCAGCCTGGAGGCTGCAGGGAGGGCGGGGAAGTGATGCCTGAAGGTAGCTGAGGCTTAGCCTCTCCAGCAGGGGTGGTAGAAGGCCACAGTCCTTCCCATGATAGCATCAGCTCTTTGTCCCTTGCATTCAAAGGTCACTTCCACTGTGGAGCATGAGTTCTGAACTTGAGGAGGACTCTGTTGATGAAATGTGGCCTCTCTTTCTCATCCATCTTTCTCACCCTACCCCTCCCTCTTCCTTCCAATCACTGTATCAGCCCTCACTTGCCTGTCTACTGGGTTTTGTGGTTTTAACTTAGATGTGGATAGAGAGAGGTGGGGGTCAGAGGACAAGCTCTCTACCCCACTTCTCCACCTCCCACCCACCCCCATCCCCAGAAGTGTCCTACTTGGTCTAGAGACCAGAACACAATACTCTTGGCATAGCAGATGGGGAAATTCTGATTCAGTTCCTCTGAGGTGGGGCCTAGATATTGGTAGTATTTGTTAAAAACTCCCAGGTGGTTGAGAGTGACTTGTCTAGTTATTGAAGGAGCTGAATGACTCACTGTACTTAGAAGGCAAGTCACTGGGGAACAGTTGGGCCAGGCCATCTTAAGAGTTAGCATTTCTTATCCCTGAATAAACATTAGCTAAGGATGGTTTGACTATCTAGAATCTTTTGACAAGCCTCTCAAAAGCTTATTCCCAACACTTTGTGGTTGTGGACAAAGGGTATATGCCGTCCAGCTCATTTTTCACCTGCCAAAATGATATGTGTAGCAAACCTCTGGGAAAACCAGGAAGTTATGACACCAGTAAAATGACTTAGCCCAAGTGGTGGCAGTGGTGGTGGTGGTGGTAAGTAGAACCAGCCAAGACTTGAAATCTCTGGTGATCAGATCATTCCAGAATTCTCCAGATGTTTTTGAACTGGTAGGTGTGCCCTAAAATAATGAGCTCCACCCAATACCATCTGCCGGATCATGGAGGCCATCTTAAACCTACCAGGATAGCTTGGAGAGCACAAGTGTAACTTAAAGAGACTAAGGCCACAGCCAGTACTGCTTCTTGCCAACAGATTTATAGTACAGATTATGGGCTTAGAGCCTAGCGAGACTCTGCAGGAAGAAACAAGGAAGTTTAGGATTTTAAGAAAGGAAAAGATGAGTTACTTGGTAGGCAGAGCTTGCGTGGTGAGGTTGGATAATCAGTGTGGCAATGGCGTGGTGTCAGGATATGCCAGGTGCAAACGTAACAGGCCTACAGGGGTCTCAGTTACAAACAGCATGGAAAACAAGATCAGTGGCAGAGATGTCTAACCCACTCCCACTCCCATACCGCCCTGCCCTGCCCCAGTCTTTTAGACCTCAGGTGCAGACTCAAACTCCATAGTCTGCAGCATAGTGGTCTGGAAGAGGCTCCTCTGTTTTATTTATGTTTTCCCTTTCCTAGCAAGGTCACCATTTTCAAGATTCATTAGCCACCACCAATAACCAAATAGGAAAGATGATAGAACATGAAATACCTTTCACAATAGCAGCTAAAGCCACAATATATCTGGTAATTAACCTAACAGAAGATTGCCCAAAACCTTTTTAGAAAATTTAAAAAACTATTTTAAAAAATGTGAAAGTAAAAGAATGATATTATAGAAGAATGCCTTTGATATAAATTAAAACGCATACACTCCATTAAAAAAATATAGACGTATTCAAGGACTTATAGTAAATAACTGGATGCCCCTGGGGAGAGGGACTATAATAGGAGATTACAGACACAGAGACATATACATTATCTAATAATACTTAAACACATTTCCTCAGCAAATAATAGTTGCTCTCTTAAATGCTCCACCAAAATAGGCAATTCTGCATATTGTCATCATCATTATGCATGTGCTTTTTTTTAACTACCAGATTTTGGATTTCCTTGGGGGCAGGGGTTATTTCTTATACGTCTTTATATCCTCTGTGGTGCTTAGCTTAGTGCCTTGCATGTAGAAGGTGCTCAACAGATATTTTTGTAAAAGTCCTATTTAAAATAACATTTGTACATTATAGAAAATTCAGAACATATACATTATAGAGAAAATCTAGAAAATATGTATTATGAAAATGTATAAAATTCAGACAGCCAAAAGTATAATAAAGTCATCCATAATACCACTACTTTTTGGGTAACCACTGTGAACATTTTAGGTATATTATTCTGGTTTCCAGTTAGGGGTTTTTTATGATTGATTGATGACTTTTTAATTTTTTCATCTAATAGTTTTACCATTTTGTAGTTTGAATTAAAAACACTTAAAAATGAATTCAGTACACCAAATATTCTCTATGCAAGAAGTGCAGTGTGTAAGGCAGGAACAGCAAGCCAGGGAGTATGAAGCGTGATCTCAAGGGGTAAGAGGGATGAGTGTGGTTGGTCAGGGGAAGTAGGGCAAGGGTCAGCACATTTTTCTGTAAAGAGCCAGATATGTAAATATTTGCAGGTCACACGATCCGTGATCTCTGTCACAACTGTTCAACTGTGCTGTTATACTGTAAAAGCACTCATAGACAATATGTAAACAAATGAACATGGCTGTGTTCCAATAAAACTTTATTTATGGGCATTGAAATTTGAATTTCATATAATTTTCACATGTCACCAAATATTATTATTCTTTTGATTTTTTAAAAAAACATTCCATTAAAAAAAATCCATTACCTTAAAAAAAATTTAAAAACGATTCTTAGCTTGTGGACCATATAAAAACAGGTAGCAGGCTACATTTGGTCTGTGGGCCATAGATTGTAGACTCTTGGGGTAATGTTTCAGGCCTAGGGAAAAGACCAGAGACCAGAGAAACCTTAGCAAATTCAAAGAACTAACAGAGTGTTGTTATAGATCACTGAGTGGGAGACAGCAGGTGAGGGGTGTGGCTGGAGAGGCTTTGGATGCTGACAGCTTGGCTCCACGTGTCACTGAGGGGTGCGAAGCAGTGGAGGGAGATCAGCTGGAAGGAGCTTCAGAAACAGATCCATTCTGGGATTGCACCAAGATTTGAACCACTGCTCAAACTACTTTAGGCTAGAATGTCTGGTTTCAGGTTCTTCTGAACTCCCTCAAGAAGAAAAAGCAACACCCAGGAAAACAATGCTCCCTCCACCCTGAGAACACCCGAGATTTAACGCAACTAACCAACTTGAGGTTGCGGTGGGAGAGGTGTACGTAAATAACTTCACTAGTAGGGCGAATAGTCTGTGGGATCCTTGCAAAGTAGCTCACAATATGTCTCCCTGCCACCCTCCTTATAATGATACTCCTTTGTATTGGCTTTTCATTTTTACTCCCCGAGTTTCATTCCCATCAGTCCCACACCCCTCATCCCCAGCTCTCCTGACTATATAATCAGAACACATTGTCTAAATGGCCTTGCTACTGTTTTGACCAGACTCATCCTGATTTAATGCTGCTTTGAAAACCTCCATAAACAGAGCTTCAGTATTTCCTTAGTTATTTCTTCCCCCTCTTCCCACACCTCCTTGCAACCCCAGGCTGCAAGTATATGCAATGACCTAAACTGGGCAGAGGAAAGATTTTGTTTGCTCTCATTTAATTAAATTTTACTAAAATTAAGAATGCACCTCAATGAAACATGACACATCACAAAATCTAAGCAGACTGTTATTCTATACCTAGTACCTGATCTTAGCCTAGTTCCTTGCACCTTTTTCCAGATTTCCTGGACATGGTGTTTTGGTGCAATACCTGTCTAGTTTAACTCTATCGCTCTTCCAACTGCAAGACGGCTTTCAGCATTTGGAGTTTAAGGTTTGATTACTCAAGCAGGGAAACATTATGGAGTGATCTCAGAGGCATGATTTGCACCTTGCAAACTTGCTTAGAATTTTAAGCAGGGGGTTTTCCAAGTGGGCTTGCCTTAGTGTCCTGGTTTGCAGGCCTAAATTATGAAGCAATTAATATACAGCACATAAAACTGTCTAGTCTGTTTGTTCTTGCTGTCATATCATCAGTAATGATGGCAGGAACTGACTAATGAACCCGCCCGAGTATCTGTGTACACAGAGAAAGAGAGAGGAAGAAAGGAGGCAAGTGGGAGAGAGCACGCATAACAAATATAACTCATATTTCTTGAAGAGCGCGACTCTCCCGTTTCCTAATGCTTTTCTCATGAATAGCTCAGGTCTTTTTTTTTTTTAAAGGACTTTATGAAATTTAAGCCCCGTTTCTCATTTCATTGAAAACCCTTTAAGAAAAGACATTTTTCATACTTAGGACTTTTTCAAATCTCTCCTAACCAGTTACACTCTGTATTGTATCTTTCCTAGCTGGCAGCCATCCAGCGACAATTCTTAAAAATCCCTTTACAGTTTTAAAGGAAAATACAAGCTCTCATTTACCACTGGATCGAGTCAGAAAATAAAAGCTTAATGCCTTGACAGGCCTGGATATTTTTTTGAGGCCCAAGTCTGATTTATGGCAGTAGCCGGCAAACCAGGCTGGTGAAATATTTGCTGCTGCTCCCAGGGATATGGAAAAATGAAGTGTGAAGTTCTGAGGAGAGCAGGCCACAGCCTTCCAGTCACTAAACACTCCCACCAAGTTGGCAGGGGAACAGAGCCCGGAGCTGCAAGATGAACCTCAAAGGAATAGGGGAGGAGAAAAGGACTGTGCACTGTGTCAAAATACTGCCAAGGCTTAACGCTCGCCATACATTTTGTGACATGGGGTGGGATGTTTATGAGGGAGGTTTAGGGAGGAAAGGGAAGAGAAACATTTTCTTCCTTCTTCATGTATTCTATTTTCTTTACAGCTTCCCTGTAGGAGTTTCACTCCAAGTAGAAGAAATTAAGAGCAACAACAGGAATGTAGGAAGTGGCTTAAGCCCCCACCATAAAATCGCTCAGATCGAAATATATGATCTGGTTAGAGAGGAAGCACTGGCTTGCCTTAGGGCTTGTAGCTTCAAGGCGGGGAGACAGACTTACTTCCCCAGGCCGTGGGTCCCCAGATCTGAGAGTGTGGGAGCCAGGATTTTCATTCCCAGGAAAAGGGAATTTCCTAGAGGTAGAAGTGAGATGGGTTTCCCCCCTAGAATTTTCTTGAAGTGAGTCATCACAAACACAGAAGCCAGGTAAAACGCTTGGTGGTTTTCTTTCTTTCTTTGGATTAAAAAGAAAAATAAAAGAAATTAACATCTACTGTTTAGGTTTGTTTTAACTTTGGGTTTCTGAAGTAGACTGTTGGGTACCCAGGCTTGTGTCAAAGGGTTTCATCCGTACTCCATATTATTCACAGGGGAGACGGGTGGAGCCGCCATGGAGAACTAGGGGTTGATTTTCATTGTTTTCTGAAGTGAAAAAAAGCCCCTCTTCCAGGTGATATTTTCGATAAAGGCAAGAAAGGGCAAAAATGGGAAACATGCAACTCATTTTCTCTCCTGGCAAACTTATCTTTGGAAGATCAATTTCAAAATCTGATTAATTCGAGAGTTAAAACGAGCCTCTTTTTTTTTTTTTTTTTTTTTTTTAAATAATAGCATCTCTGTCTGAAAGATGGAGATTTATGTGACTGTGAAGTCTTTGGGTCAGTTAAAGCAGTCTCAGTAATTACAGAAATGTTTATACCCGTGAGCAGTCATCCCCTTGCCCTGCACTAAATCACTAATAAACACACCTACTCTTACTCAGACTCTCCCAGACTCATTTTAACACCCCCACAAAAACTGCCTAACTCATTTACTCCCTTATCACAAATTAAACTTAGAGATAATTTAAGTCAGTAAACATTTATTGAGGTCTACTGTGTATAAGGTACAGTTAAGCAATGGAGGGGAGGAAGAAACTGGACTTTGGTCCATTTGCATTTCAGTAAAACTTATACTTTAAAAACAATAAAATGTGCTTTCTGTCTTTTTCCACATGGGCAGAGAAAAGGAGAAAATGGGGACCTAGAGAAACCCCATGACTTCCTTACCCAAAGCCACAAAAAGGAATAGCAAATATGATTGAATTTGTGGTACATGCCAGGCACTGGGCTAAGCAATCCCCATGTCCAATCTCATTCAATCCTTCGTAACCCAATGAGAGTGGTCTCCTTATTCTACAGAGGAGGAAACCAAGGCAAAGGGTAGTTAAGTAACTTCTCTAAGATCACACAGCAAGGATGTGTGGGGCCGAGATTCACAGCCTATTCCACAGCCCCATTAGTCTTGCCACAGAGCTGAGACTAAAACTTCAGCCTATTTCCTCTCTCTTGGTCCAGTGATTTTGCTGCCTCTCCCTGGTCCCCAAAACTGAAATGATTAGGTGGAATTTAAGAGGAAAAAATACAACATTTTACCTTTTTGTTTATTTTGAAAGGGCTTGGAGTACAGAGGCTATGGAGTGCTTTGCAAACTATTTTTATTTATTTGACTCACTTAAATTTCAGCCTTAAGGAAGGAGGTTTATAAACACTAGAAGAAAATTTGAATATGGTCGTATATAAGCCATACTTCTTGGGGAAAAAAAAAAATCTTCTATTTGGGGAAATTGAGAAATCCAGGGCATGTGCAAGGTGGCTGGACCTCCAGTGTGGCTACCCTGGTTTTTGGTAGCCAGTGTGCTGAAAGAGATCATTGAATGCTGAATTTCCTCAATGGTGACTACCACACACATACAGGCCTTAAAACACACACCCACAGTTCAAATATTTTAGCAAATGTCCTGGCTTTCCTCCACCACTAAAATGAAAGTGAAGGTGAAATCACTAGGGGGCCACTAGAGTAGAATTCTCACCCTTGATAGCTGCCCGTAGATTTAAATGTCTCACAGGAGACCCAATTAAACATTAGCAAGATCCCAATTCACCAAAGGATCATATTTTCTGGCCATTTTCATCACTCACACTTCCCGGCAATTTAACGATGAGTTTAGGATATGACCTCTTCCCTCAGGCACCCCCCCCCCACTTCTTTTGTTTTATTTGATTTGGGATCTGGAATCTAGGTGGCTCAAGCATCTGGAAATACCATAAGAAGATTTTCTAACCAAGTAACCAGTTGCTTTCTACACACACCCTGGTCGTGTTATGATACAAAATCTTCCCAAATGAGGGCTGATAGGAGTCCTCATATTTTGATGGCACTGATCTTTCAAGATGATCCTTGGGACACAAGGCCAAGGGAGCATACAAAGCACTGTGCTTCACACAGACATGTCTGTTGAATGAATAAACAAATGAGGAGAGCCTTGGTGACGTCTCTTGCTTGTGATGGCTGGAGTGACAGAGGCAGTGGCCGGATAGCAGGTGCTTCTTGCAGCTTGCCCCAGAATGCCCCCCTTTTGTGTGTTTGATCAAGAATAGCCACTTTCACACCTTGCTATGCATTCTTCTGAGGGTACCTGAAGATTTTCCACGGATTATGTAGATGCAGATGGCTTTAGTGGCACTGATTTCCAGATCCTCAACTTCCATGTGCACCCTTTCCTAAAACTCAGCAGCTTGAGGACACACCCCTGGTTTTCTTTTCCCACCACTTTTCCACAATTGCCCTTCTCAAACTTTTTAAATAAAAGGCACCCTCTCACCCGTCACAATTTCATCATAGAGCATTGTGTCAGGGTCTAAATATCCTCTGGGTCTCTAAACAATGGGATAACTTGAGAGGCATTTATCCCAAGGGAGAGTTTCAGGAGAACAGAGCAAAGAGCTTGGGGGAGAAATATTGAAAGGTGGCAGAGCACTATTTGTCCCACGACAAACTCATGACAAGCCTCCACGTACATATATATGTATGTATGTATATAACTATCCATCTATCCACTCGTCCACCCATTAGAATGACAACTCAGAAATTAATTAGTTGCCATGAGGATACACATAAGCACAGTTATTTGAATTGAAAAATGAAGTTAGAATTTCTTTGTAAGAAACTGAATCCGATTTGTCTAGTTGGCTTGACAATGAGAACTGCTTTGCCATTTAGGTCATTTGGCAGACATTTCTCATAAACAGAATAATCTAAATCTGTTGCAAGAAAGTTTTGATGAAAATATAGCTAAAACACAAGTAGAATGCACAAATTGCCAGATGGTACATCCATTATAGCTATCTAAATGTATGATAATGAAATTTAGATATCTTAGAATGTAGCTTTAAAAAATTCTTTTAGGGTATACACAAACAAATCACTTGAAGATCTCTGGTTTACTCTGGTTTAGAGAAAGGTTAGAGACTTAGGCAAGGAGGAAACTCATTATAGGCAGAATAGAAAGTTGAAGTTAGAAAAATGCTCTCAAATTTATAGAGATGTAATAAGAGGTGACAAAAAAGAGAGAGAAGATACTGCTGCCTGCACTAGGGGCAGAAATTTGTCTGACATTGTGTGGTCTCAGAAAGCTGTCCTATCTAGAGTGAGAACACTCTAAACACTCAGGTTTATTTTTTTTATCCATCTGAACCCTCTGGATTTTAACTTTCTTTTTTTTTTTTTTACCAAGCTTTAAGAGAATCAGGTAATTAGAGCATATGTACAAAAATCATGAGCTTGTTAGTTTTTTTTTTGTTAGTTTTTCTTTTTAGCTAGTTAGAGTGTTTTTAAGTACCACTAAGGAGTCATTGTTGTTACATATACATTTAGCTGTTCATCCAATAATAGACCGTGACAATATATTATAAATATTTAAGTAGGTGATTCTGAAGTAGTTGGGGCAATGGAGTGTTGAATACCAGTAGGCCAACCTCCCCACAAAAGTATTTATACTAAGGTACCTTAAAAAGAAAACACCTCATAAAACAGATACAATTTTAAGAATCTGCTAGATGTGTCTAACACACTGCAAAAGATGTGCGATTTAGTGCAGATGTTATGCCAAAGATTGCTGTGTTTGGCTGCCTAATTTACTGCTATCTGGCCTTTGCTACACCCCCATTAATCTGTCAGCTGAATGAGCTCTAATTATGCATTTTGTAACCTGGTGTTCTCTAGCACGCTGCATTCGAGGGGGAATAGATCTTCAAGATTTACTGCGCAATTGACGATAATCTCATGGGGTCTCCAAAGGGGGGTAAAAATTTGCCACCTCTTGATGACTGAGAATGCCCCTAGAGGCAGATGGATGTGGCGGGAAAAGCTGAGGTTTCAGCTAGGGATTTGGGTCACTCTTAGCAGCCTGACAAAATGCAAAATACATTGTGGCACATTGCTTTGATAAAGACAGTGCGCAGTCTAGAATATACTGTATAGTACAATCAGTTTGTTCTAGGGGCTGTTAGAAGCTTCACTCCTTCCACTGCTAAACTGGCTGCCTCATATGTTCCTCCTCCTTCTGGGGCTGGCCCATTTTCTGGATGGATATGGCAGGGAGGAGGAGAAGGGGAAGGGATTAGGAGGGAGGTGCCTTTTATTACAGATCAGTTTTTTAATTTAGACAATCTCCCTGGATCCTTATCAAAATCCTGTGAATTATACACTGTGATCTCTGTTTTAGAAATGAAAACTGATCACAGGGAGGTTTAGACTGTGTGTATGTCTGTGTGTGTGTGTTTGTGTGTTGGGGAAGGCATGCAGTGCTGCAGCCCCCAAGTCCTTGGGAAAACTCAATGTCTCTAATTCTTTTCCACCAGCTTGCTTTATCTCAGGCAAGTCACTGACACTTCCTAACACAGGCTTTACAGATTTCTGATTCAATAGATTCTGATCTATACAGTTGGCTTCCCTTGCATCCCTCCATCTACCAGACGGTGGGGGATAAGTCAAATAATGCCCATAAAATGCTTTTAACCCTTTAGGAGAAAGTTTTCACATACACTGTGTTCTATAAAATTTCCGTGTGGGTTCATAGCCCATCCATCCTCAAAGAACCTGAGACAGATGGAGTGGGATCATCTCCAGTTGCTGCTGTGCTCACTCCTTCTGGGGAGACAGTTGTACTCGGTTGACTTTGCAGTGCCACATCCCCCAAAAATATCTGTGCAGGGAGCAAGAAAAAAACTCTCTGTTTCACAAACACTTGACTTTTCATGGTTTTCATGCCATTTATCCCTAACTTAACCAGTGTCACAGCATTGACTTCAGATGGTGTGTTTGACTTTCACAAAAGGGCATGATGTAGGCTTATTTCCTATTTCAGTGTCATATCTCATTTGATTTCAGTCTGATTTCTTTTAGGCTCATCTGGGCTTCACTGGCTTAGAAAGGAAAAGATTTTACTTTGTTGTAATTCCATAGACTAAATAAAAAATGTTACGTTTGGTGTTTGATTGAGACTCAGGACAAACACTGAGGCATGGGTGGAAAGAATCGTGGAATCTTTAAATGATCCCAAACATATAGGATCTTGGTTTTCATGGGTTACCCTTAAATTCTCTGCAGCTGCCCCCGAGCTCCCTTTGACCACATCGGAAACCAAGTTCTCTAAACAGAAACTGAAACCATGAAAAGTTGTGTCACTTTGGTGATATATCTCTCAGAATATTATAAACTGGGTAGCTGAATTTTTCATTGCCTTAGAGACGTCCACAGCTAGAGATCTAAGGATAGAAAGTTCATGTCTCTCTCCATTAAGAAATTTAATTCACATTTTACTCGGTCTCAGCCTTTGATTAATACTCTGGATACATCGTGCAGCAGTCCTCAGGATTATGAAAAGTGATTTGTCTAATCTGTGTGTCAGTCTCCTTTGGGGTCTACATAGGAAAAAAAAAAAAACAACAAACCAAAACCAACACTCTGTAGCTATTGATTTCATAGCATTTTCTTAACGTTTGCCTTTACATTCTGGCCAAGTCAAGAGGATAGAGAGCAATTTGATCCATGGAGTGTGGTGAGAGTGTTGTCACCATCTACAGAACCAATTCATCTGGAGGATTTCATGTCACACATATCAGCACTGGAAGTGGGTTTTAATGAAATCTCTAGCAAAATGAAGTTAATATAAAAGTGAATGTAAAAACATATGCTTATGGTTCCAGCTGGCTGGTGGAGGTACAGTCAAGGTTGCACAGGATTTAGATCCCCAATTCTAACTCCTGGCCCCAAGGAATAAATCTTGGGTGATCTGAATGAAGGCTGGACTGAAGGACAATTGTGCAGGGCAAATGTTTTATGCCACTGGCCTATGCTTCTCTGAATGTGAGCTAGCCCTCTTTTTATCAGCTCTTCCTTCCTCAGTACCTGTTGACTCATTCCTCTACCAAGGCAAAATTTCAACTTCTTTACCTTTATTGTCCACAAATCAAACTTCCTCTGATGTAGGTTGGTATTCTTAGAGTCACTGCATCATCAAAGGGATAGCTAGCCTATTTGATGTGCACATCTATTTAAGTAGATGTGCCCAAGATGATGCATGTGTTTTACCAGTCACATTCTGGAGACTGTGCCTTCCTTGGAGTACTGCATAAAGTGGGGGGTTTTCATGGTAGCTAGTCAGGGAGATATACTGGAGCAAATGGAGCTTTTACACACCTGGGTATTAGAAGTCACATGCTAGGTGCTTATTTCTTCTAAAAATGGATTTGGCCCTGCCGGGAGGGGTGTGAGTGGGAGGGGTTTTTGTGAAAGTCTTGCTTTAATTGGTTATATGAACCAGAGAGAGGTGTGGAAGTCCCAGAGATGAGAAGAGTATGGAACTCAGGCACTGGTGGAGAGGATGGGGAGCCTGCTATCCTAATTTGGGAAGTGCAGGTAGGGCTGAAAGAGCTTGAGAAGTCATCCCCTGCCATTGCCTAAGCCAGTTACTGAAGGAGGAGAGTACATAAACTTTTGGGTAACAAACTTTAACAACTTATGAATCCTTGAAAGGAGCAAGATTTTTTGATGAAATAGAAATGCACTTCTTATTGTTTCATTTTGCTTTTTACTTCAGTGAAATAAAAATCTAGTGCTCATCAGCAAATGTTGGTACGATTTCATGTGTTTAAAATTGTTATTTTAGCTCCTTTCAAGATCAAATCATCCCCAATCTTAGTGTTCTTCCTTGATTTATTTTTCTATATCTTTCACTATTCTTATCAACTTTCTCAGGGCTCTTTTCATTGTCTCCACTTTAGTTTAGATGGATGACTTTCCAATTGAAGGAGAGCATTGAACTTTGTCCAATACCAGGCCTTAGAATCTGAAGTCTGTGTTTTAGTCCTACCTCTATCACTGAAAAACTGAAATGTTTCTGTCCTTCAGTTTCCACATTTTCAGAATGGGCATGACCAGGCCTCCCTCCAAGTATTGCTATGAGGATTAAATTTGAAATACAGTAGCACACTGCTCAGCACCTGGAACATGGGTTGTACATAATAAAAATAACTTGTCTGCATCATGCATGGTCAAGACCAAAATGGAGTGGCTGAACTGTCAAGACAATAGTGTTGATTCCTAATCTTATTTGTAAAGATGTACAAGATTCTTCAAAATGTCATCTCTAGAAAGGGCATCTTTAGAGAATCAGGAAAGTGTCACATCCAGGTTTACAGCCCTCAAAGCACTGTACTAACTTTGAGAATCATGAGTTATGACTTTCAGCACATTACTTAACCTCTCTAGAACCTTGTTTTCTCATCAATAATCTGGTAATAATAATATTACCTCATAGTATTGTGAAAACTAAATGACATACAGTATGGAGACTTATGGAACTTTTGGAATGGTAGAATGAGAAGATTGTCAAACACTCCCCAAATGCAATGATAAAACTGGACAAAGTTGTCAAAAACAACCTTTTCAGGACTCTAAAAAATCAACTAAAGACATACAACAAACTGAGAATCATTTATTCACTACAAACTACTGAACCTTAGTTAAGAACAAAGGGGATCTGTGCCATTGTAGGCTGGGACTGCTCTCACCTCTCCACTCCCTATTCCAGGTCGTCAGCATGGTAGTTCTTCGAGAGCAGTGCAAACCTTAAAACTAGCAGGTTTTCTGCTGGAGGGAGATGACTTGCTTTGTAGTGGAATGCAGAACAATCCTATGGAAACAGTAGCCATCTTGGTGGCAAATGAATAGGAAAGGCCAACATTGCAGCATCCTGAAGTTGTAATCCTAGTTTGCGCATGCAAGAGAAAGGCAACTTGCCAAAAATGAACAGGGAGATCCAAGAAGTGAGACAGCCGTAATGGACACTGATAACATCCCTGGAGTTCTGGAAGGCTGCACACAGATCTAAGGCTGTGCACACACCCAGCATTGACCAGAGAGGACCCTAAATATCTGTACGTCTCTGGCTAAACATGAGGTGTGGGAAGCCATGCTTAAAAAAATAAGAAAAAAGAAAAACCCTGAGTAGATATATCAGCGTTTACATACTGCTGGAAGACAGATTCTACAGAATTAGTCCAAGGAAGTCACTAACCAAGCAACCAAGCAACCAAGCAACCAACTAACCAAAGAAGCAACAACCTTTGAGGAGGGGAAATCAGAATCCAGAGTTGCTACAATATAGTAGCTGAAATGTTCAGTTTTCAACAAAAAAACTGAAAGACATGCAAAGAGACAGGAAAGTATACTCCATACACAGGAAAAATAAATAAATAAATAAAAGCAGCCAAAATAAGCTGTCTTTGAGGAAACCCAGATTTTGGACTTAGCAGACAAAGACTTCAAAGCAGATATAATAAACATGTTCTAAGAACTAAAAGAAACCATGTTTAAAGAATTAAAAGAAAGTATGGTGATGACACATCAAATAGAGAATGTCAATAAAGAGGTAAATTATATAAAAGAATCAGATTGAAATTCTGGAGTTGAAAAGTACACTAAGTGAAAAAAAACATTCAGTAATGTCTCTCAACAGCAGATTTGAGATACCAGTAGAAAGAATCAGCAAACATGAAGATGGATTGATAGGAATAATCCAAACTGAAGAAGAGAAAGAAAACAGCATGACAGAAAATGAACAGAGCCTCAGAGATCTGTGGGACAATATCGAGTTTAACAACATATGTGTAATTTGAGTCTCAAGAGAAGCAAGAGAGAAGAGGCAGAAAAGATATTTCAAGAATAATTGTTGTAAAGTCCCAAAATTTGATTTAAAAGATTACTTTAAACATCCAAGAAGATCAACAAACAGTATATGAGAAAAGAGATCTATACCTAGGCACATTGTAGTCAAACTATTAAAAGACAAAGAAAAACTTGTAAGCAGCAAAACAACCCATCATGTACCGAAGAAAAGCAACATGATTAAAGTTAAATTTCCATCACAAACATTCAAAGTCAGAAGGCAATGGATGACATATTTAAAGTACTAAAAGAAAAAAAAGTCAACCAAGGATGTTATATTAAACAAAACTGTCCTTCAAAAATGAGTGAATTAAACACTTTCCCAGATAAACAAATACTGGGAGAGTTCATTGCTAGTAGGCCTACCTTACAAAAATATAAAAGGAAATCCTTTGGGTTGAGTGAAAATGATATCAGAGAATAACGTGAATCCATATGAAGAAATTAATCACACTGGAAAAGGTAACTACATAGGTAAATATAAAGACTGTGTTATATGTTTTTCTATTTTCTTCTTATATCAGATTTAAAAGATAAATGCATAAAAAATATTTATAAAATTGTATTATTGGGCTTATAAAATAAAAATGTAATATATAATAATAATAGCACAAAGAAGGGATGAAATGGAGCTATACTGGAGCAAATTTTCAGTGTTGTACTGAAATTCAGTTAGTATTAATCTAAAGAGGATTGTGATAGGTTAAGATGCATACTGTAATCCCTAGAGTAACCACTAAGAGAATAATTTTTTTAAAAGTTTTAAAAGACAACAAAGGAATTAAAATGGCACTCTAGAAAATATCTTATCTATTTGACACAAAAGAAGATAGTAAAGGAGGAACAGATGAATTAAAAAGGGCTTGAGACATATAGAAAAAAAAAGTGCATGCCAGATGTAAAACCAAGCATATTAGTAATTTCATTAAAGGTAAATGGATTAAACACTTCAATCAAAAGGCAGAGATTGTCAGACTGGATAAAAAGCAAGATTTAATTATGTGCTATCTTAAAGAAACAGTTTAGATTCAAAGACACAAATAGATTGAAAAAAAAAAAGAATGGAAAAGATATATCATAAAAACAGGAACCATAAGAAAGCTGGAATTGGCCATATTAATGTCAGACAAAACAGACTTTAAGACAAAAAATATTATTAGAAACAAAGAAGAGCATTTCGTAATGGTAACTGGGCCAATTCATCAGAGAAATATAGAAGTTATAAACTTACACACACCTAAAAATAGAGTCCCCAAATTGATAGAATTGAAGGGAGAAATAGATAACTCAACAACAATAGCTGGAGCATTTAATACCCCTCTCTCGATAATGAGTAGATAAAATTAGACAGAAAGTTGGCAAAGATATAAGAAGAATTGAACAGCACTATCAACAAACTTAACTGACGGCTGTACAACATTCCACCCAACAACAGCAGAATATATGTTGTTTTCAAGCATATAAGAAACGTTCTTCAGGACAGACTACATGTTAGGCTATCAATCCCAGTGTCAATAAGTTTAAAAGCATTTGAATAATACAAAATATTTTTCTGAACACAGTGGAGTTACATTAAAAATTAACAACAGAAATAAATGTGAGAGATGGTCAAATATTTGGAAATTGAACAACACGTATCTAAATAACACATGTCTAAATCACAAAGGAAACTGGAAAATATTTTTAGCTGAATGAAAACAAAAACACATCATCAAAATTTATATAATGCAGCTAAATTGCTTAGAAGGAAAAATGTTAAAATAACAGTTGTATTGTCAGATACTTCACATACCATATAATTCATCCTTTTAAGTATACGATTCAGTTGCTTTTAGTATATTCTTAGAGTTATGCAACCATCAACAGACATTTCAGAACATTTTCATCATTCTAAAACGAAACCCTATACCAATCACCTCCTACTGTCCCCTTCCTCCATTACCTTGCAAACACTAATCTAATTTCTATCTCTTTTGGGCATTTCATGTAAATTGAATCATACAATATGTGGCTTTTGTGTTTGGCTTCTTTCACTTAGCATAATGTTCTCAAGGCTCATCCATGTTGTAGCATGTATCAGTATTTCATTTGTTTTTTTATGGCTGAATAATGCATTGTATGGATGTGCCACATTTTGTTTATCCATTCATCAGTTGATTGACGTGGGATAGTTCTACTTTTTGGCTATTATGAATGATGCAGCTGTGAAAATTCATGTAAAAGGTTTTGTGTGGATACGTTTTCCCCCAGTTATTTTGGTTATAAACCTACAAGTGGAATTGTTGGGTCATATAGGAACTCTATGTTCAACTTTTTGAGGAACTGTCAAACAGCCTTCCAAAGGCAGGACCATTTTACGCTCCAGCAATAAAGGGGATCTATAAAAAATCCAGAGCTAAAATCCAACTTAATGGTTAAAGACTGAAAGATTTCCCCCAAAAGGAAGGAGCAAAAACAAGGATGTCTGCTCTCACAGCTTCTACTCAATATTATACTGAAAGTTCTAAGCCAGGAAAATTAGGTAAGAAAAATAAATAAAAGGCAACCAGATTGGAAAAGAAGAAACAAAACTGTCTCTATTTTCAGAGGATCTGATCTTGTACAGGTACATAGAAAATCCTAAGGAATCCACAGAAAATCTTTTAGAGCTAATAAACTAGTCTAGCAAAGTTGCAGAATACTATATCATTGTGCAAAAATCAATGGTATTTCTATACACTAGCCATGAATAATCCAAAATGAAATTAAGAAAGTAATTCCATTTACAATAGAATCAAAAAGAAGTACTTAAAAATAAATTTAACCAAGGGAGTATAAGACTTATTTATTGAAAACTACAAAACATTATTAAAGGAAATTAAAGACAACCTAAAAAATGGAAAGGAATCCTGTGTTCATGGATTAGAATACTTAGTATTATTTAAGATGGCATTACTCCTCCCAATTATCTGTAGATTTGATGCAATACCTATCAAAATTCCAACTTCCTTTCTTGCAAAAATAAAAATACTGATCCTAAAATTCATAAATACTCCTTGAATTATTGCAAACCTTTGGCTAATGTACAGAGTTCTGAAAAAAATTGATTTTGACATTTTTGACAGTGTTTTTGTTTTCATGGAGGAGTTGAGTTTCAGAGGTCCTTATTCTACCATTCCATAAGTGCTTCTAGAGGGAAATTTATAGCTTTAAGCATATATTTGAAAAGAAAGCTCAAATTAATAACCTTAGCTTATATCTTAAGAAACTAGAGAAAAAGAGGAATAAACTAAACCCACAGCAAGTAGAGGGAAGGAAATAGTAAAGATCAGAGTAGAAATGAATTAGATAGAAAACAGAAAAACAATAGAGAAATTAAATGAAACCAAAAGTTGGTTCTTTGAAAAGATAAAATTGACAAAACTAGGCAAGGAATGAAGAGAGAAAAGACACAAATTACCATGATTAGTAAATGACCCTACAGAAAGTAAAAGCATTAAGGGGATACTAAGAACAACTTTATGCCAAGAAATTAGGCAATTTAGATCAAATGGATAAATTCTTAGGAAAGAAACTATACCAAAACAAACCCAAGAAGAAATAGAAAATCTAAATAGATTTATAGCAATTAAGGAAATTAAATTGGTAACTAAAAATCTTCCCTAAAAGATGTATGGTATGGAAAATGCCTATCAAAGCATTTGGCACAGTGTTGGACCCAAATAAATGAGTTCAGGCCCTCTGGACCTTCCAGACAATAAGGTATCAAAGCCCTGAGCAAAACGTCTCTCCTCCATTGAATTCTATGGAGACCTGCTGTATCCATTGATATGATGTGAAGAGCTGAAAGTTACTCATCAGTGGAAACTCACATTTGGGCTCATTTTGGGTGATAAATGCTGAGATCATGGATCATGCAAACCAAGATATCTTGACCTCAATCAGACTCCATCATAAGAAAGGTCAGTCTTTATGATCCCCAATATTAACACACACACACACAACGCATCTAACCAACCAACCAACCAAACAAAAAAACAAATAAAAACTCTTTAATATGGGTAGATTGTGATCTTGGGTGATCAAAAGAAGGGTCATATTTACAGCTGATAGATGGAGAAACTGAAGTAGAGAGTCAAAGATGTTATAATACTATAGAAGTAGAGTTAAAACTTCAACACTTTTCACTTGGTTTTCCTATTAAGGCAGCATGGAAAAGAGCGAGGACCTAGGGCCTAGGTCCAACTTTGAGGCTAACTTGCTGTTAGGAAGTATCTTCTAGCCCTGGTGGTCTATGAGAATCTCCCTTTCCGCCTCCCTTTCTCAGTCCATCTCTTCTTCCACCTCTGTCTCTTGTCTCTCTCTCACTTTGCATGAGTGTTTTGAACATGCAGAATCAATGCTAGAATACTTTCTCCTCGGGGTGACAACTTCTGGGTGGGCAAATTAGATGTGTGCCCAATGAGAAGTTGTTTATCTAATGCCTTCTAAAGGCTAAGCATGGGAGGAGTCATTTATCTCCTAAGATTGGTGCTCTTGCAGGATGTGGGTGTAGGAGTCATGGCCTCACTTGTGTTTTCGTGTGAGGCAGGTAGGGATCCTGTTAGTTTCTAATGTCTGAAATGCAGTGGAGGGAGAAGCAATGCTGAAGGGCCATGGGGATAGAGTTCTATGTGTACCTGTCTATGGTGTGCATCTTAAGGTTCCTGAGCTCTGCTAAAGACACTAACAAGTTGGGGATAGAGTTTGAAACCTCTCAGCAGGCTCAGCAAGGATGAATATATTCTGCAGCTGACTGCATTATGTTGCTCGCTGACTCTTCTCAGGTTAAGTCGTCTTTTGCAGAAAGGCATTCCCGGGGGGAGTTTTGTTTTGGGTAAGATGCCACAGTGGGACCAAGTAGCCAAGTAAGGCTAGTCCTTTAGAACATTTCTGTTCTGTGCAGGAATGAAGTGGGAGGTGGGAGCGGATCCCTTGCAGTGCTGAATACCAGGCTCTACCCTGTTGAGCTGGGGAGAAGATTTTAACATATTCCCTTCATCTTGCCCCTCTCCTGGAGCTTGCAGGTGCCTGATATTCTGAAATTAGCATTTGTTTCTAAAGTATTATTCCCTAGTAAAAAAAAGGAAATATTTTCTGAGAGCATCTTTTATAGGAAAGATGAAAGATTAATTAACCAGGTGCTGTGCCCCTATAGTGAGGATGGGATTGATTAGGACAGCCCCAAAAGGGGACATATGTCCATGAGGCAAGGATCACTTCATCATTTAGGGGAGGGCTAGCCCCAAAATGCTTTCTGCTCACTGAAATTCTCCCAGAAAGGTGGCTTGTTGAAAATGGATCATAGACAATGTTCTAATCCAACTGTTGTTTTTCAGGTTAAGCAGGATAGATTTCATTTGATTTCTTTTTGCATTTTCTTTTTATCTTAGATAAAGGGTGTGCCTGGTTTTTCTACTGTGAACAATGGCCTGATTGTTAGAAGTCTTGCTTACATGTATATATATGTGTGTGTTTTGCCATGACTCCTGTGTTTTGGAAGTCTTTGGGGACAGATGATATTTATGAATTATGCCCCGAGGGTATAATCAGTATGACTCATTCTTGGAACAAGTTTTATCCGTTAAGGGGTGCCAGCTGCACCCAGTTCACAACCGAACATACTTGAGACATCTTCCCGTAGTAACCTGCTCCTGGTTTGGGGTCAGAAGGGCATATTTCAGAGGCCTTTCTACTTTTCAAGGGGTTTAATTTCTCATGATGGAGTCCTGGGGACTTTCTTATATGCATTTTGACAAAGTAAAAACTGTTACATAATTGAGAAAGAAATTGTGTTTCAGGATTTCAGAAAACATATCCCCATGGGCAATTTTATGAGGTTCATCATAATAGCAATAATAAAGAATTTTTATGTAATTCAGAAGAATTTCTTGATGTTATCGTCTCTGTATTCATAGGACATCAGTTAGGCCAGCAGGGTGGAGATTATTAATCATCTCTTTTATTCTGCCTTTTACCCTCCCAACAGTCACCTCACAAATAGGGATACTGAGGCACATACTGGTTACATAATGTTCAAAAGCCCCTCCAGTAAGGCGGGTCAGAATTGAAGAGCACATCTTGGTGTCTGTGTTAGAAAGCTTTCATTATAAATTCCACCCCCAGCCAGTCCACCTGAAGTTCCTGATGGCTTCTGAGACTTAATTCTGGATACTGCGGTGTGTCCCGCCATGATCTTTACAGAGGGCTGGCCTGCAGACAGTCTGATTAGCTTCCTTCTCCTCACCCCAGCCTCACCTCATCTCAAAGGCATTTTCAGTTCTTGAGGACTTACTCGTTGCTGCTTGTGCTTTCCTGACTTTTCCCATGGACGATGGTCCTGGAGCACTTGGATTAGCCCAATCATGGTTCTGTCTCCTTTGCCATGCTTTCTGGTGTCTCCATGACCATAGATTCATTAATCCTGGGAAATGGCCCTGTTTTCACTTTGTCCACCCACTTTGCCAAATCAGACATGTTACCAGCATAAGGATTAGGTAGGCAACTCCCCCGCCCCCCACAAAATAGCTGCCTGATCCCACCTCTCGGAGAGAAGACATGTGGAGCATCGAAACACACTTCAACCTGCACATCTGGCGGGCGGACGAGACTGGAATTCCTGGATCGGTTCCTTGGTTTGTGGTCTCTGGGGATGGCTTGTTGAGTAACTCCACATCACATCACTTCACAGATAAGGAAGATGTCATCCCCACGGCATCTCTGATTTCGGCACAAGCTTCAGAAAACCCCCAACAGCTAATCTAGAACATGATGTTTTAAGCTGCTGTAATCACCAGCCAACTTTGAACATGTGCCACGCACATGGTGGCCTCGTCTTCTCAGCTGCAACACTTGATCCTGGGACTGTCTTAGAGCGTTCTCTCTCCAGTTCCTATCGAAGCACTAGTGCTGGACACTGGGGAGGCAGCACCGAGCCTGGGGCCTACATCATACCTGCAGGATGGAGTTCTTCCAGAAGGCATGGGGCTGCGGGCTTAGCATGACACTAGGCTTCCTGGAATGGGCACTGAGTGGAGGCCAAGAGACCTTGGTTCATTCTCTCCCCTGGCACCAACAATGTGTGATATGACAGGCATGTCCCCTCTAGAACTAAGTGTTCTTATCTGACAAATGGGAATAATTATACCTGTCTTACGTGAGGCTGGGAGGGATCTTGACTATTTTGGGAAACTGAGCCAGCGTCCAATTGAGCCAGGCTGGAATAATGGGTCAAACAGACTAACAAGATAAGGTTTAATGGGGAGACAATTAACGTCGAGACATGGGCTCAGAAAACAACCGTCCCAGTCAGCAATGGGGAAGAGCAGGATAAGCAGGAACATGTGTGAATAAGTGGTGGGCATTTTAGTTCATTGCAATAGAGAAATGAGAATTCCAAAACAGCAAGTGCAAACATAGGGCTACGTTAGTAGAAATACAGTTCTCAAAATAAGGGAGGTAATAATTGTATTGGCCAGACCAGTGCTGAGGAACTGGATTCTGTTTTGGGCCCAACTCTTAAGAGGGCAGTGATATCTTGGAGTGTATTTGAGGAAGACTAACCAGCGTGGTGAAAGGTAGGAAGCCCAGGGCCTCTAGGCGATTAGCAGAAAGAATTGAAAATGTCCCTTTCTATTCCTTGGAAAGGGTCCATTTGGGAGGATCTGGTAGTTGCCCAGAGAACCAGCTTAGGACAAAAAAGCAAAAAATCTCTTAGGAAAGTAGGTTTTTGTTCAGCTTAAAGAAGAACTTTCATGTCTCTTCTTTCTTTCTTTCTTTTTCTTTTTTTTAATTAAACTGGTCCCCCAGCTTCGAACATTGCCTCCCCACAGCAGCCAGAGAAATTCTTATCAAATGTATAATACATTTATGTGGTTTAAAAACCAAACAACCAACCAACCAACCAAATTAACAAAAAGTGTAGAAACAGATACAGGGACAGACCTCTCTTCCATCTTTGTCCTCTGGTAAAGACAGTTTGGCATGGTCCCTGAGAGTGCAGTCTCTGAAACCAGGCTGCCTGGGTTTGTCCCAGCCCTACTACATCCTAGCTGTGAGACCTTCAGCAAGTTACTTAACCTCTCTGAGCCTCAGCTTCCCAATCTGAAAAATGGGGATAATAATGGTATTTATCTTGTAGGGTTGTTGTAGGATTGAGTTCATACACGTAAAGCACTTAGAACAGTTCCTGGCACACAGCAAATTTCATATAGTTGTTAGTTCTTACTACTCTCTGCTTAGTTCCCCTTTCCCATGTAAGCAACCATAATTTTTTGAAGTTTCTTGTATATTCTTTCAGAGTTTCTTAATGAATATATGCGCAAACATGAATATCAATTCTTATTTTTCTCATTGTTTTAAGTCACAAAGTTAGTATATTACACACATTGTTCAGCACCTGGCTTATTTTTTTTTTACATGATAGTGTATCTTGGAGATTTTTCCACACTGGTACAAAGAGAACTTCCTCATTCTTTTTCACAGCTGAACATATAAGGAAGAACTTTCTAACAATTAGAGCTTGTTTTAAAATAAAATTGTTACTGGAAACATTCAGCTGAGGACTAGACAGCCACTTCTCAGGAGTGATTGGGTAGAGATTTATGTGTTGGCAAGGTAGTTGGGCTAGAATACTTCGACTGTTCCTTCAACTAAGATTTCCTGATCCTACGATAAGTTTTCCAAACAGTCAAAGAACGATTAAAATCCCTCTAGAAACAGTATTGTTGTTCTTGTGTCTGACTGGGTTCTGACCTGGGGTCCAGCCAACATTGGGTGAGGTGGACTTTAGAAAGGTTCACTTTCAGGGCTGACCTGTTTCATCTCAAAAGCAGGGCTCTGAGTAAAGGTCTTGGCTCATCGTCTAGCCTCCTCTAGAGCTAACCTGGAGCAGTCATTATTACCTGGAGGGAGAATCTGAGCCACCTTTTGGCAGGTGTAGTCTCACTGGAATGTGTCTTCATTGAACATTGAGTGTGTTCCCCATTTCTCAGCCTGGAACTCGCCATCACAGGTGGAACTTTGGGGGTGGCCAGCATGACTGGGCAGCAAAGGTTCCAGGGCTTTGCAACCACTTGCTCTTTTCTGAGTGTTCAATTTGAAGGCAGGCGAGAGATTAGCTGAGCGTTCCTTTACTAGCAGGCCAATATCAGAGGGTTGAGGTCTCCTGACTTGTAAATGTAGAAGGTAGGTGATTATAGGAGATTGTCCACATGGTGGGACCTTACCCCAACAGAGTCTGCAATGTCCCTTCTAGACATGAATCCTTTTGAGCCTTTTTATTCTGCAGATCTATAAAAATGCAGATCCTGTTCAGAGAAATAGTACAAACACTTTCCTCAACATAATAATTCCTCAGTGAGAGTAGCTGAGAACAGAGCTCTTCTCTGGGCACTCAGGCAAGGTTACAGGAGGGAGTGCACAATGGGAATTGGGCACGAGAAGATGATAGAGAGAGGTGGAAGGGTGTTGGAGGCTGGCCCTGGGTTGGGCCATAGGGACCAGATTCTGAATGAAACCAATCTTGTCTACTTGTTAGGATTCTTAGCAAAACATTAACTGCAGCAGCAGAGCCTTATGGGGAGGTGGAGGAGGGCATTAGCCTCCCCCCCACAATCTCCATAAACATCCACAAATCATTCAAATAAACAACCTAAAAAGCCCAACTTGCGATATAAGCTCAGCTTCAAGATTAGTTATGAGAAGTACCCTGCACCTATTTTCACCCTTTTATGTCATCCTCAAATCCCTATTCTATAGAAACTCTGGGGCCAACCACCATTTCTTAGTTGATTTACAGGGAAAGCCATGGCGAATCTTGATTATACAGTCTCTAGAGCAAGCTCTCCAAGGACAGAAGCCAAACTTACACTTTTTTTTTTGAGGTGTAATTGACAATAAACTGCATATGTATGCAAATTTAATAAGTTTTGACATACGGATACAGCCATGAAACCACTAACACAATCAAGCTAATGAACATATCCATCAGCCCAAAAGGTTCCTTGTGCCCCTTTATAACTCCTCTTCCTGGCTCTCCCTGGCCCCCCCACTCCATCCCTAAGCAACCAGTGATCTACTTTCTGTAACTATAGATTAGTTTGAATTTTCTAGGATTTTATGAAATAGAATCATACAATATGTACTCTTTTTTTTATTTGAATTCTTTCAGAGTAATTATTCAAAGATTCAGCCACATTGTTGCATGTATATAATTCATCCCTTTTTATTGCTGAGTAGAATTCCATTGTACAGCTTTAGACATCTGTTTATTCATTCACCTGTTGATGAACATTTAGGCCTCTTTCAGTTTCTGGCTATGCAAATAAAGCCGCAATGAACATTGATGTACAAGTCTTTGTAGGGACATATACCTGCATTTTGGGGGCAGGTAGTTACCTAAAGGTGAAATGGATTATATGATAGGTATACATTTAACTTTTTAAGAAAGTGCCAAACTGTTTTCTAAAGTGATAGTACTATTTTATATTGCCACCCAGAATTGTTTGAGAGTTCCAGTTGCTCCATATCCTTGTCAACACTTGTTATGGTCAGTCCTTTTAACTTTAGACATTCTAATAGATGTCTAGTGCTTAGTGGTATCTAACTGTGGTTTTAATTTGCATTTCCTAATAACTAATGATTTGAGCGCCTTTCTGGCTGTATATCCTTTTTGGTGAGGTGTCTGTTCAAATCATTTGCCCATGTTTATATTGGGTTGTTTGCTTTGTTACTACTGAGTTTTGAGAGTTCTTTATATAGTTTAGAAACAAGTCTTTTATTGGATATGTGATTTACAAATATTTTCTCCCAATCTGCAGCTTGTCTTTCCCATTTTCTTAATGGTATCTTTTAAAGAGCAGAAGTTCTTAATTTTGATGAAAATTTGTAATTTATAATTTTTTTCCTTGCATGGATGTGCTTTAGGCATCCTAACTAAGAAATCTTTGCCTAACACAAGGTCACAAATATATTCTCCAATGCTTCCCTCAAAAGTTTTACAGTTTTAGGTTTTAGTTAAACTTAGGGTTTAGTTTAGGTTATAGTTTTAGGTCTATGAGCCATTTTGAGTTAATTTTTTATATGTGGTTCAAAGTATGGATGGAAGTTCATTTTAAAAAATATGAATATTTAATTGTCCCAGCAGCATTTGTTGAAAAGAATTTTCTGTCTTCCCTGGAGTGCTTTTGTACCTATGTTGGAAATTGAGTGTCCATGTATGTGTGGGGCTATTTCTTTTCTAAACCTGAACCCCACTATGTCATAGCCCCAGTTCAGAGCAAGCACACAGCAAGTGTTTAATAACTGCTCGGGGATATGATTTGAATCCAGCTGTCTTCAGGCATTCCTCATGTGATCCAGTTTAATGTCACTGGTTTGGGGGATAGTAATGCATAGGGAAGACAGATGGCATGAAGGAGCAGCAGTGTTCTGTTGGTGCTGCGCTAGCACATGCTGGTTCTTGTTCACACTGCACCTAATAGTCAGCACCATATAAATCAGGGTCAGCCTGAGTTCCTGAAAGACTCTAAGAGAATAACCTTCCCACCAAGACAGCAAATTTCAGAGACCCTGCCTCCAGCTTGACAAATCCAGGACTAAATAATCCAAAGTGCCATCTCTAGCAAAGGTTATCCCTGATCTCTGGTAATTCTCAATAGCAGTGCTGCCCAGTAGAAAGATAATGTAAGCTGTATATGTAATTTAAAATTTTCTAGTAGATGTATTTTAAAAAGTAAAAAGAAGCAGGTGAAATTAATTTTATAATTTATTTTTAATTCAACACATACAGAATATTATCTCAACATATAATCAATATGAAATTGTTCATGAGATATTTTGGATTTTTTTGAACTAAGTCTTCAAAACTCTGGTGTGCATTTTACAGTTACAGCACATCTCAACTCAAGTACCCACAGTTTAAGAGCTTAGTATCCACATGTGGCTAGTAGCTACCATATTAGACATTGTGGCTTTTGATCATGTCTCACATTTTTTGCCTTAAAGCTCCATCTTTCTTTAAATTTTTATTCAGTGGAAAAGTCCTTCCCTCTGGACAGTGGCTTCCCGTCTCCACCCCAACCTCTCCTGTTGTCAGAAGCCACAGTCAGAGGAGGGGAGGAGAAGCAAAACATCTTGAAGATGGAAAATATTAAAACAAAACCTAAATCTAGGTAAAACACAAGCTCATGAATCAAGTTGTGTTTACACAGCAAGGTGAAGAAGAGCTGTTGGGGAAGATTCAGAGTGTGCTGGAGCCAGCTCATAGGAGCCAGTGCTTCTCAGGAATTTTGCAAGCCAGTTGTGAGACACAGCCATTAATAAAAATTAAGATATATGAACTTTCCATTGAATAAATTATATTAAAAATGTAGGTAGTAAATATACAAAACTCACCATTTCCTGATTATGTTACTACTTTTCACTATTATCCATGCTCTTGAGGCTATTTATGACTATTACATCTGAACAGTGAAAATACTATGTGACATTGTATGTAGTATATCCCGACCATCTCTTCCCAACTCCATAGCATAGCTTGAAATTGGTAGGAGTATTTACCCTGCAGAAAATGGCAAATGCTACCAGTCAAGGCTTTCCTTCAAGATTTGTCAGTCATTAAACCTTTACCAGCACAACCCTGAGAAAGCTCCAGAAGGTGCAAACTCAGTGAGATGAAGGATGCCTGGCACATCGTAAATGTTGAAGAAATACTAGTTATGATTATGGTTGAAGATCTGAATAATTCAGGTCAAAAGGCCATCCTTGTCCTTTTTCCCCTCCCACACTCCCAAAAAAGGCATGTTCTTGTTTGAAACAGCCTGTATCGTTTCTGTAAGTTTTTTCTAGTCACTGCTACCTTTGACTTTTCCATGTTCAGAGTTTGAGAGTGACGTTAAGACCTTACAGCTGATTCTTAAGTGGATCCTTGGTTATAAAGTTGTTCTCTAGCGGACACGGTGGGGTGGAAGATGAGGCTTTAAAACTTACATGCTAGATATACATAGAATTCTCTCCAGGAGGTGGGGGTTTTTCTTTTGCTTACCTGTATTTTCCAATTTTTCTACAATGTTTTAAATAAATTAAATTTTATTTAAATAACTTATTTAAATAAGTTAAATTTTAAAACAACACATAAGAATTTTCTAATGTTTTCAAAGGCCAGTTTAGACATAAGTAGCTAGTGCTAAGAGTGGAAAGAGCTATTAAGCATGAAAGGGTTTCAGCTGGAATGGATGAGTCTCCCAGATGCCCAGCGTTTGGGGATGAATCAATTAATAGGAGGTGAAACAGGAAGACAGCAGACAGGTCTCTCTGTAAACCCTGGAGTTTCCCTGTTCAGTTACCCTTCCTCCCACATGAGAGATCCCATCCATCCTCATAGATGACATATGGGATGTCTATAATGAATATGGATTTGATGTGATTTCATCTCTCTGCCAAACTAACTCAGAGAACTAATTCCACTTTAGACTATGTTAAATGAGGTTTTAAAAAGTGTATTAGAGGATAACTTTTGAAGTCTCTAAGCTAGATCAAGAGGTGCATTTGGAAGAAAACTTTGGGGACCACTCTTTCCCATTGCCTACAGTTGGAGCCATATTTTGATGTCTTTGATTTATAAGGGTGAGAGACTATGGGGATCTGTCTTGAGAGGGCTTTGACTTTTAAGGGATTCAACTAGTTGAAACCTTATGTGCATTTGGAAATAAAGCTCTTTTATATCATAGAGTCTAAAAGCTTGAAGTGGGATGCACCCTAAGAGGTCAGTACTGTAAACCTGATTCAAATGCCTGAGTCACCTCCTTTATGTCTCTGCCCAGCATCCAGCTCTGCCGGGCACATCTCCTGAGGCAGCGCAGTCCATTTCAGTCCAACAAACCCTTATGGTGACCCTAAACCCTGCTTTCTATAATGTATACCCTTGTTGCCAGGTCTGGAAGAGGGGGGCAGGGACAAACATGGACACAAGCTAATGAGATTTGTATAAGGAAGAAAGATTATTTCATAGTCATGTAATTCAACATGATTAACATTTACTGAGCCATCCTGTATATGCAAGGCCCCGACCTAGGCACTGTGGTGGATATAAAATAAATAAAATAGAGGCTCCACCCTCAAGGAATTCACAAGCCGCAGTTTAATGTGTGTATACAACAAACCCTACTACTAGGCAGAAGAGGATCTCATGAAGGAAATGGAACCAATATTTATCGAGTTCCTTTGATGTGCCAGGCCCTGCTTTCGTTGTCCTGGGTCTCGTGTGATCCTTGTGGGATTGTGCATTAAACTCCCTGAACCTCACTTCCCTTATTTGTAAAATTTAATTTTGGACTAGTTGCCCTCTGAAGTCCCTTCCAGCACTCATATCCCATGATTCATCCCTCCCTTCCTGGTTGGTGGCCCTCTCGTCCCTCTCCTGGGTTGGGCTGGCTGGGGAAATGGATGGGCAAAGGACGTTTTGTTGTTGCTGTTCTTTTTTCCCCTCCCTGTGGGATGTATTGTTGACTTAAAACCAGTTTGAACAAAGCACTCAAGAATAAACCACAGAGAACCATCTAGAATTGGCGGAGGATAACCCTATGACCCCAGAGGCCTTTTCCAGCTCTAATTTTTATGATTCACTAATTTGCCCCACCACACTCAACTCTGTCCGGGAATTCAGAGTTCAAAAAAGATGAAATGTAAATTGCTGGAGGTAATGAGAAGGCTGCAGGCATGGTAGAGCCAGAAGCGTGGTTTTCAGTGAAATTAAATACAGGAGGATATTTAAAGAAGCCAGAGAAGCTTTTTTTCTTTTTTTCATTTTGCCTGAGAAACTCCCATTTTAAGTCGGGAGGGGTAAATTTTAGGTTTTCTTTTTTTCAGTGGTATGACTAGCTTTTTGCTATGTTATGACTGCAAGAGTTGCTTATCTGATTTATAATCTTCCAGAAAAACTATTGGGTATAGATGTGGTTGTTTAGCTATAAGTTTTGCCACAACTGTAAAAATCACTTTTGATGCAGTGAGAGATGCTGTAGGAAGACCAGTGTTCTCTAAATATGTATGTCTTTTTTGAGGGACTTGCCAAGGGAAAGGAACAGACAACTTGGTATTTGATGGGGCTCTGGAATTTTTAGTGCTTTCTACATTTCTCCAACTTTTGGGAGTCATTATGCCCCATAGTGTCATCTTTGCAACTTTGCATTAAAATTAGTAATGAAGGTAAGATACAAGCAGGATAACTGTTCCCAAGCTACAGCGTTGCTGAAAGACCAAAAAACTAGCAGCCTTTGGTGCCTGTGGGAGCTCAGTGAGAGTTAGTGCTGTGGGGGAATGAAAGGAAATGCACACCTGTGCTGGTGGAGAACGACTAGGCACCACAGTGACGTCACATTTTGCCTGAATCCATGCTCTGAAGTCAGCTATACAGTGTATACCATGTATGTTTAAATTATTGGTGAAAAATACTGTAAAAGGACACCACATTGGTGATTTTCCTCAGTGTTTATGTTTCCTTGGTTAGGACTAAATTTCTGTTTCATTGATTAGGCACCAGATGAAAAAGTTGTCTTGTTGCTTAGGGGTCATACTCCGTAAAAAATATGTCTTTAAATATCACACTGAGCATATGCACTCAGCAGAAGTACCTGAGGCCTGAGGTCACAGAAGGAACAGTAGATTCATATCCTTCATATCATATACTTTCTGGGGCAAATACCTATAGAGGAAAAACATCAGGCTCAATTACCAGCACTATTCAAATTGTTATTATTATTATTATTATATATTTTTTGCTATTTCTATTTTTCTTTCATTTTTTTCCCTAAATATGGAAAGTTGAATATACAAGGTATATGAGAACAAGATATAAGCCAACGATATCAAGATTTACATGTTTTATTTCCTTTGCTTTTCACAAGAACCCTATGAAGTTGGTGGCATTAACCCCATTTTGCAGATGGGAAAACTGAGAGAGGTTACATGACTAGCCTAAGTCTTCTTAGCTCATTAGAAGTGGTAGAGATGAACTGAGGCTCCAAACCCTGTGCTCTTTTTTCTACATCTTAAAAAAGACTGGATATTTAATAAAAGAGAATGGGAAAATAGAAGGCACACTAAGGAAGAAAGAGATAGAGAAAGGCATGCAGGCAAGAAATAAACATTTGAGTGCTATGTACCATTTATTGTGCTAGGCATTTTCATATCTCTTTGTATTCCAGGCTACATTAGTTTCCTGTGGCTGACATAATAAATAACCACCAACAGTGGCCTAAATGATAGAAATTTATTCCCTCATAGTTCTGTAGACCAGAAGTCTGAAATCAGACTCACTGTGCTGAAATCAAGGTGTTGGCAGAATCACGCTTTTTCCGGAAACTCTGGGGGAGAACCTGTTCCTGGACTCATCCAGCTCCTGGTGGCTGCTGGCATTCCTTGGCTTTGACCACGTCACTCTAACTTCTGCCTCTGTGGTTACATTGCCCTCTCTTCTGTGTGTGTCAAATCTCCCTCTGCCTCTCTCTTAGAAGAATACTTGTGATTATGTATAGGGGTACCCAGATAACCCAGGATAATCTCCCCATCTCAGGAATCTTTTATATCTGCAACATTATTTTTTGCCATATAGGATAACATCTACAGGTTCTGGGAACTAGGGCATGGATATCTTTTGGGGGACCATTATTCAGCCTACCACACAGACTAACCATAAATGTTAGTCTCCAGATCCCACAGCCTTAATCACTGGCTATGTGCTTCACTTCTGAGGGTCACCTGGACTGAGGAGAGATGGGAGTTATCTAACAGCTTAAGTCACTTTGCACCAGTATTGATGCAGTAATTTTTAGTGTGTTTTGTGCTATGTTGTTAACTCCTTGATGATAAACAGGCCTTAATTTTCACTTTCCTCATCAGATTGACTTTCAGTTTAGATGCTTGACATGTGGTTGCCCTTCATCAGCATTTATGTAGAAGGCCACAGCCCATCGGTTGCCCACACCTCCTGAAAGCACTGGGGCTACCATTGTAGCAAGAGAACTTTGGGTGAGATGTGCAGAAGCACTGCCCACAGAGGCAAGTGACAGGTTCAATAGGTTCTTCTCAACCTGGTGAGAAGATGGTTAGAGGAGATTTGAGAGACCCTCAGAGACTGAAGCTGCAAGGCTTGAAGTCTTGTGAAATCCCTCTACCAAAGGCTCAAAGTTGTTTTCTGACTTAAACATTAGACACTTGGGTGTCCCTCCATCATTTTAAATCCAGGTTTTTCCCATTCCCCTGCCCAAACCAACTCACTTTGCTGCTGTGCCCAATTTGGACACTTGTACAAGCATTTTCTTAGCCACCAGGACTGATGCCTGTGTGACTGTTGACTCCTCCTTTCCTTAGCTTCCCAGCTCCCTCTGTTCCCTAAGAGGTGAGGCAGATAGTCTAGTGATAGGATTGCAGGATCTGGATTAGACAGAGAAACCAAAGATAAAAACTGGGTTGGAACCAGGCTCTTCCACTTATTTGCTGTGTGACTTGGATCTGTTGTTTAGTCTCTGAAGAATCAGGGTAACAGAGAACCTACCTGTCTTGGTCTGTTTTGTGTTGCTAGAGCAGAATACCTGAGACTGGGTCATTTATAAAGAAAAGAGCTTTACTTGGCTTATGATTCTGGTAGCTGGGAAGTCCGCAATTCAGTCACTGCATCTGGTGAGGGCTTCAAGCTGCTTCTACTCATGGTGGAAAATGGAAGGGCAGTGGGCATGAGCAAAAGAGATCACATAGTGGGAGAGGAAGTGAGACAGAGAAACCCAGGAGGCCCGACTCTTTTTAACAACCCACTCTCATGGCAACTAACTCATTCCCTCAAGAGGAGAACTCACTCACGGTCCAGGGAGGGCATTAATCTACTCATGACAGATCTGCCCCCTCCCATCCAAACACCTCTCACCAGGTCCTACCTCCAACACTGCCACATGGCTGGTCAAATTTCTACCTAAGTTTTGGTGAGGACAAACCACATCCAAACCATTGTACCACCCCTTAGAGGTATTGTGAAGATTACATGAGATAATAATAATAATAGTTATTATTTTCTCTCATAGCTTCCACTCCAATTCAGTCCTTGATCACCCAAATCATGGCTGTAATAGATTCTTTTAAATTAGTAGTTTTCAAACCTTCTAACCAAGACTCACAGTGAAAAATTTATTTTATATCATGGCATTAAAAGCACATCCACAAAATTAAAATACAAATTTTATGAAATGCCCAGATACTTTCTACCCTTTTCTCATTTATTGCAAAAAAAGTTGGTTTTAAGCTACCAAATTCATTTCGTGACCCAATAATAGGTGGAGACCCACAGTTTTCGAAAAACACTGCTCTAGAGATAGTCCTGACTGCAGTCTCTACCCTCTTCAAATTCATCAAATATTAAATTTTCAAAAGGAGATCACTTTCTATGTTTTATGACATAACATTAGCACCTAACACCTCCATTTACATCACATTTTAGAGTTCCATGTGCTTTTGCTTACACCATTTCATTTACTTCTCACCACCCTCTGAGGAAGACATTATCTTTAGCTTCATTTCACCAGTGAGGACATTCAGATTTAGGCAAGTCACATGTCTTGTTCAAAATCATGTACCTGGAAGTGACCAAATCAGGATTGAATCTATCTCTCCTTATCCCTATCCAGGGTTCTTCTACACACAAAAGTGAGTTGAAAGAGGAATTTATGTTCCTAAATTCAAAATGGATTAAAGTCATGGCCAAATTTTCTATTTTATGCTCTTTTTCATAAAACAAAATATGTAGGATATGCAGCTTTCTCTAAGAGAGTCGACTTCTGCAACCGACACTGGCTTAAGGGTTCTGCCCCCTTACTGAATCTCCATTTATTCATTCATTCATTCCATAAATCCATTCACACATTCATTCAAGAAATCATTATTGGGTACCTACCATGTGCTAGACACTGTATGTGGATACTATGATGAGCATAAGAAAATAAAAAAAAGTCCCCGCTCTCATATCAGTATGTAAGGTGGTGCTATATGCTACGAAGAAAAAGTATGGTGGAAAGATTGTTGGGGTGCTCTTGTAGATAGCATGGTCAGGAAGGGTTGTCAGATAAGGTAATATTTGGACACAGACCTAAACAAAGTGAAAGTGCAAGCCATGTGGATGTCTGGGGGGAATTTTCTGGAAACAGGATAAAGCAAATTAAAGAGAGAATGAGCTTGGTGGTGACTGAGGAGAAGCCAGGGAAGAGTCGTGGGAGATGAGGTCACAGAAGGGGCTAGATCACGCAGAACACTGAAACCATTGTTAGGACTTTGGATTTTATTTAATTAGTTCTTCGGAAAAGAACTCCATGGAATAAGTCAAAAAATTTTTTTGGCTGGATCATTTTTCTTTCGTACACACTTCTTTATGCCCTGGTAGTTCACTAAGTTTCTCTAGCTGTGAGCCCACATCATTATGTAGCTTGGGAAGAAAACACACCCACCCAAGCCATCCTCATTTCCTCTGAGCATGGCTGTATTCCTAGACTTTGGCTGACCTTATTCTAGATGATAATTTAACTTCTAAAGAACTTTGGTCTATCTGTTCATTCTTAGCTAAAAGTAAGACTCACTGGTCAAGAACCATCAAATTTCTGAAAGAGTCATAGGGAACCCATTGCACATGTGAGGTTAAAGTCCCACACTATGATAAGTCTGACCTGACATTTAGCCAGGGATGTACTTAGAGCACTAGTAACTCGGCTTCTGTGTATTACTTGGGGTTTATAAGTATGTCTCAGGCACTTCCTTAATGTGGCTTATTCGGTAGAACTAATTTTCCCAGTTTACACGGTATGACTTAAAAGGCCTTATAACCCTCACCACCCTTGTTCTCCTGTCTAAATAACACTTCCTCTTCTAGACACCTCCTGCAGTTCAGGTCATCCGTGTTCCTCTCTAATAATAAAAATTACCTACCACATTGGGGATCAGATACACAGTGAGTCTTTAGTGGGTAAGGCTTAACATGCATGGTTAGGGCAGACCTTAAAATTGCTTTTAGTCCTCAGAATAACCCACTGAGGTAGGTACTAATATTAACCTCCTTTTATAGAGCAGGAAATCAAGGCATAGAAAGGCTAACTAACTTTTCTAAAATGAGAGGTAGAGTCTGGACTCAAGTTCACAACATTCTCTGTTAGCTTGAATGACTGCTGGGCCACAGCGCTGTGGAACACATTAACCGGTTACGAGGAAGGGAAGCTTAGGTGAGCATGCTGTGGAGGAGCACTGCTCACCGTTGCCTTCCCTTTCTACTTTCTTTCCCTTTTCTTGATGGCATGTTTTATATTCTGGCTCATTCTCTCCATGTCCCTCCCTCCCTTTCTCTCCTTTTCCCCTGCTCTCTCCCTTTCCCAACAAGACCAGAAAACCAACCCCCAAATCAGGAAAGAATCTGATGAACGCACAAGCATGAGTGATCATAAGGTGTTAACTCACCTGCAGGATAGTGTATGGCAGGAACACATCTGTTCATCATATGTCTAGACAGCGCCCCCTACAGGCAGTCCTCAGGGCTGTGTAGCCTCATTGAATCAATAAATGGCCCTTATTTCAGGGGATCGCAGGTAAGAGACAAGAGACGGTGAAGTGATTACCTGAAATCACAAAACTAGCTCATGGGGAGCCAGGCAGAGGATTGAGACCCCCGATTCTCAGTCTCCTGTCCTGTCCATTGCATTATACTGCCTCTTCAACTTGCTTCTTAATATACAATAAAAACGTGAAGCCAAATGAATCCCTCTCAGTAGGAAACCTCTACGTGGCCTTAAGTCAGAGGTGAGAGTTCTTGGGATAAGGGAGGCAAACAACTGGTGCTTTAAAATTCCCATCATATAGGAGGTGGCCTACTCCAGTTATTTTTGAGTGCTACCTGGGAAAACACATTACCAGGGATTAATTTTCATCTCCTATTATTAGTGTGGAGACACAGGACAGGCAAGTTTTGACTGTCAGGAAAACAACAGGTTAAAGTCTAGAAAGGGTGACATATTTCCTTATCAGCAAATGCATTGCGTTGAGAAGTCTTGGGTCTCTCAGACACAGACATGGGCCCAGAGAACCTTCTGGAAGAGGACGGTTCTAAAATGAGAGGTGTAGTGACCAGGACAATCCCACTTCACAGTTGCCCTCACCACATCAATATACACTAGTCTTTCGTCTTCCAGTAGTCCATCTCCAAGATCGTATGTCAGAACGCTGCAGGGCTGAGCTAACTGACTCCTTGGATCTGCATACTAGTCCTCTGGCTCACAGGCTCACAGGCTCACAGATCATCTCTGCCCCCTGTCCTCCAACTACCCAAGTGCTTTTAACTCTCCAGGCAAAATCCACTTTACTCCTGGCCTGAAACACACTGGGCACATTCTTGAACAGAGTTCAAACTAACAGGATTTCCCTAAAACAAGCAACTCCCTGGATGCCCTGGGAAGCATTGTGACTACTGAGGGGGATTAACATAGCCAGAGCAACATGGCTCTGGTCCAGAAGGAAAATGTATGTGCTTGAAAAAAAAAAAAGCTGGCTCAAAGTCTTGGGAACCCCATAATCAGAAGCATATTCATTCTGACAGTTTCAAAAGACCCAACACCCACCTCAATGTGACCTGGCGAGGGTTCAGAGAAATCCACCCCCTCTTTTGTCTTCTGGATGGAATGCAAGAGCCATGTAAGACTTCCTGCCCAGAAGGCAGAGAGAGGGCAGGCCTTTGCCACCTGGTCTCAGCAAGGTAGGGGATGCTGGAGGCCATCCTTCAGCTTGTCTTTGGGCTCTGTGATTTCATATTATGGCGTGAGGTATTCTGTGTTAATTTTACATGGCACCCAAATCTCTATCTAATCTTCAGCCAGGGTTTTTATTGGTTTATGTTTTGTTTTGTTTTCTCCTGGGAAAGAGCAGCAGGTTAGAGTGTGGGTGGCTCCTGTCGGGGACTGGACATACAGAGATGAAGCAGGAATTAAGACTAGGGACCTGCAATCCAAGAGTGATGAGCTGGTCCTCTCAGAGGTCTAAGGCAAGCTTGCAGTGCAGCCAGTGGATTAGTGAAGGCAAGACGGGGCAAATAGGCCTTGGGGGTCAAGGCAAGCAGGGTCAGGAACCCAGATGGTTGGCCACCTCCAAACAACAGCACTGGCTGGGTCTAAAGAGAAGCTGAGTCACCTCTGGCTTCTTGATTCTTTCTGGTAGGCTGGGCACATGTCTAGGCCTTCGCCTTCGGGGAGTCTACCTTCTGTCTTTAAAGAGCCAGACACCAAGGTTGAGGTCTGGGAAGAGGGAGAATCTTATGATTACTAACAGATACTCTCTTGTGGTCTCTCACTTACCCTGTAGGGGTCCTTGTCTGTGGGTATAGGGTTTGAAGGCCACTCTGACAAAGAAAAATAAAGAAGCTGTCTGCCTGTAGTCTGTTATGATCCACATTTTCTGCAACTAGAAATGCCAGTGAAAGATTTTTAAATATAGGACCCACACCAAGCCAACTTTGTAGGGATACTCTGGGAAATGAATGCTTCAAACATTTCCTTAGAAATCTTCATTTTCTAAAACTGGCTGAATCTTGGGACAAAACTAGATTTGCAGATCTAGAAATAGCAGCCAGCCTACCTTTGCCCACACTGGTCCCGTCTGTGCCAGGGGACGGGGCTTCAGCATTATTCCTGGGAAGTCTAATTTTTGGCATGCAACTCCAGTGATGATCAAGGATGAGTATATTACTGCACTTACAGCAAGATTTTTAAACAGGGTTTATACAGTTCTTAGTTAGCACATCAGTGGTTGCTTCTCACTCCAAAGTAATCATCCGTGCATCCATGTAATCATTCATTCAACAAACACACACTTACCGAGTGCCTTCTATTATTCAGAACCTGCTAGGTGCTGAGGAAAGATTCCAAACTGACTAAGAAGGAAGAGGTGGAGGTAGGATCTTAAGGGACCTTGAAGAGTAGCAGGGTCGGTGTCACTTGGAGAAGGAAGAAAAGGGACGGTAAGGAGGTCTTTTGAACATGTAGAACAAGGCGACCCTTGAAGATTTAGTAGATGGGACTACTATGTGGTCAGAGCACACCTGGCAGTGATATGAATGATCACGATGCGCATCCTGGAAGAGGCTAGGATCTGAACCTTGAAAGGAAGAATATGGTCTCCTCCCTGGGAGTGCCTGTGGCTGCCGTCCTTTATGAATGACCCTTGCGAAGGGGATTGCTGTGAGAATGAACTCAAAGAGCCTTGCCTTATGTATGTGAATAAGATTCTAGTCTATGATGAATTTATCTGGCTGTTTTGACTGGAGTAGGTAATTTTAAGCCATACAACAGGTTCAGTCCAGTGAGGCCAGTTAATTTCCCTTTGTTATAATGGCAAGGGCTGATCCGAGAATGGGCCTGCACATGAATGTTCACACTTGACTACTGGACTGGAAGTTCCTTGAGGTCAGTAGCATTTTTGGCCATCCTGTATCCCCAGAGCCTGGAAGATGCTCAATGTATGCTGGTGAATATATGAAAGGCGTGAAATTTAGGTAAGACAGTGTGGAATGGTGAGTAGAAACCCACCAGCATGACTTGAGAACTCCTCTAGTACATATCTGCTCTTCTTGGGTTAGGGGGAGATCTGAATCCATCTTCCCTCTCATCTACCTCCACCCTCTCTCCCCCAACACCACAAAGGCTCGTGCAGAATTACCATTCAATTTTCCTCTTGTGCAGCACTTTGCAAATTATTGTCAATGAGTGATAATAATAATAAAAAAGCTAGTCCAGGGAGCCTAAAACTTTTGGAAGTCAGTTTTGGCAAATTCTAATCCCTAGGGTTGAAAGCATCTGTGTCAGCCAGTGTCTCTCCAGGAAAAACAGAACCCACGTGGAATAATTTATTAGAGGAAATTTAATATGGGAAATTAATTACAAAGGTTTTTAAGAGTTAAAGGAGCAGCCAGGGAAGGCAAGGCAGCCCCCAAACTGGCAATTGCTGAAAGCCACCATCTCCCCTAGAGCTGGAGGAACAAAGATATTACCTGAGCCCAAGAGCCTGGGCTACCTGTTGGAAGCTGGTGCTAGGGACAATCCAACTGGTGGTGTCCTGGATGGGGAAGACTCAGCCCCAGGAAGAGGAGTGGTGTGAAAACATGAATTCTCTTTTTTCTGTCCCTTCTTCAGCCTCCTGCCTGTGTTTCTCATTGGCCAAACCAAGCAGGAAGCAGTGCGGACCTTGGTAGTTTACAGGGGTCGTCCTCTCTTGAATACAGAGAAGAGCCTGGATCTGTACAGTCAAATGGCCAGTACAGCATCCATCCATCCATCGCTTTCCCCACACTCCTACTGATTCTCCTTTATGGTGAGGATTTGAAGGAATATGGGTGCACTCATCTTAAATAATTGGTTTCCCCTTGGGAAGGTTGTACTGAGCCATTTCTCTCTTTCTTCTATATTTGGCCTTTCTTGGAAAATACTTAGACTGCTTACCAAAGCCACTAAATCCCCAAACTAGTCTCGCACTTGAGACTGAAACTCACATGGGTGGGACATGTTTGGGCAGCTCCTCCTTATACAGACATGTGACCCATACGGGCACAGGCTGGGTGTACTGTGTAGCAGTCTTGCTTCTTCACTGGCCCTCATCGGTGGGATGGAGGTGAGCAGGAGGGAGAAGAGAGGACTGGTAGTGTGCTCTTGCGTCAGAAGACAGATTCACAGATCTTCTGAGTCCTGGTTCATAGGCAGTCACCCCTGAAAGAGGGGAGCTGTTGTTTTCAGTCCTTGGGGAGTGGCAGGAGTAAGGCTGGTGGCCTCATCTCTGGATGGCTCCTGCACCCAGGGGAAGCCAGGAAATCTGAAGTCTTTGGATGACCGGGAGGGCCCTAGCTGACCAGAGACTGTCAAGGATTTGTCTCTCCAGGAGGCTATCTCGAAGGCTTAGGGAGGGTGAAGCCTCTAAACCTCTCTGGCCAGCCCATGCCCTCTCTCCAAGAGAGACATAATCACACCTCCCAACAAGGGTGCTGTGATCATTCATTGTTAATGCTGGGGAAATGGCTTTGAAGGTTTAGAGTGCATCGTAAATGCTGTCATAATCACACACAGATGCCTGAATCCAGACTGGCAGGCACTTTGCTGACTAATGGTAGAATTTGTTGGATTTGGTGGTGACCTTTTCTCCCCATTACATTTCTAAATATTTGGGTTGTCAATTGTAAACAAGCCCATTCCAAAACAAAAATCAGACCTTCTACTGTTGCTTGTAAAATTGTCCTGTTCCATAGAGCATTTCCGGTTCCTTTTTTCTCTTTCCTTTCTCTTCTGTTAGGGATGGCCAAATGAGGGTTGCTTAGCTGTCTGCTTTCACTTAGAGAAGGGCTTGGTGAGACGTGAACATGCCATTTCAACCTGTTTACCGTCACGCTCATTTCTGACCAGGTGGACAGGATGTCAGAGCTCTTGGTCAGTTTTGTCAGTGTGGCAAACATATTAGTCAAACATTCAGAGTTTTTTTTTTCTTTTTTTTAATGACAGGAAATAATTGGTCTTTTCCTCTACACTTCTGGCAGCATGTAGGCAGTGCTGCTGTTTGTATCTCTGTCTTCCTGAACCTTCACCTCTTTCCTTTCTTTTTTGTCCTAGTTGCTTCTACATTATAACCTTGAAGTATCTAACAAGGACAGCAGATTGTAATACATACTCACAGCCTCTCTCCCCATCTCCCCCTTGGAGAAAGACTTAATTTTCTGCAATCTCCTATATTGGTTAGAATAAGATGAAAAGAAGAAAAGAAGAAGACAAATAACTTAAGGAGACAGACAGACACAGCCGATAGACATAATAAAGAGCTGAGCTGAAGAAGGGAGCAGGAAGAGAGCAGGGATGAAAATGGACATTTGGGAGAGTTTGAGGGCCACAGAGAGAGGAGGAGTAAGTAGATTTCTGGTGGGAAACACTAATAGGTGTAAGAGAGAGAATAAGCATGCTACTAAGGGAAAGAATTATAGCCTCAACTCTGCTAGTTTCATTTTTGGTAATCATCTAAATGAAAGCTGTCATTTAGTGACTGCCATTTGGAAGTATCAATAACTGTTTGAAAATAAGAAAACCACAATCTGGATGGGGGAAAAAAGCCTGTCCTCCAATACCATGGTCTGCTGCTCTGATTACTGCTGGGAGCTGCTGCAGACTCAGATAATGGTTCCTTATACAGCGCTTGGTGCCATGGCTGTGGAATCTGGAGCACATTCTGCCAAGGCTGCAGACACATGTTGTATGTCAAACACACAGTGCTCATCAAGACACAGCTCTAAAGTATTGGTGGCCTCACATCTTCAATGGGATGTGTTGAGAGCATAGAGAAGTGCACAAGGCATTTTCCCTGGAGGGTGAAAGCATATCTGTAGCTGCCAGACACATCAAGCTGCTGCATCAGCTTAAGGTGGTTATTTGCAAGGTCTAATTTCAGATCATCTTGCTGAGAAATGGCACAGAGCAAATATATTAGAGTGGAAGAGAGAAAGAGTGAGAGAAAGTTCTGTGCTGGGTGTAAATGCTGGAAGATATCCATTTCTTAGTTATTCAGGGGTAATTTCTAGGCCAGTCAAATCAAAGTCATAATAAGGCTAATCTGGTGCCTACTCATGCAGTAGGATCATAGTGAGAGGTGGGTCCAATTTTACAAAATACCCTAGAAATCTGTCCATATTTCCCTGCTATGGGCTTAATTTTTTTGTCATTATTATTTATAGTCCATTTTTATATGAAAGATGATGGTTCTTTATGGTTCAAATGATTTAAATCTGCACTTTTAAAGCAATGTATGATTTATTTGCACAAGGAAATCATGTTTTCTTTGGAGCTTTTCAATGGAGGCATAATTACAGTGTTGCAAATACAGTGCTCTATTTAAGGGTCTGTCAGCATTTCCATAATAAACCTCTATTTTCAGGAGTCCAGAACATTGCCAGAGAGAGACGCACACACAGAGGAACAGAGAGAGAAAGAAATCCTTCTAAAATATAAGCTTGGTGGCTCCATCCGGAGACTTTATATTTAATCCAAATCTGTACATGTATTTGCAACCACACATTCTTCTGTATTTGTGTGGTGGTGCCAGTAATGTGCCCGGCATCTCTGGACCCTGCCCAGCGGGGCTTCGGCTCTAAAGCAGAATCTCCCTGTGAAGCAGCAGCGCGCCGTGTGGCTGGCCGGCTCCATTTCCAGACCCATGCTGATTGCCAAGTTGCATCTCAGCTTTAAGAAAAGAAATAACATTTTTGCCCTTTCTCTCTCTCTCTCTCTCTCTCTCTCTTTCTCTCTCTCTCTTTTCTGGGTTAACTTAGGCATATGCTAACCTGGGTCTTGAAAATAATAATATTAATAGCAATGTTAAGCATGATTTGAGTGCCTGGTATGTGTTTGGCACTTTACAAATATTTAATTTTTAAACTTTATAACATATCCTGCAACGTAGAAATTGTTATCCCTGATTTTCAGATGATGAATACAGGCTGAGGGAGGTAAGATGCCTGGCAAAGATCAGGAGAGCAAGGTTCGAGGTAGAACGAAGGTGGTAACCGAGCCCCATGCAGGGTTTCACCATCTCCTAGGAGGCATCTCTCAAATTGCAGTAGCTTGTTTAGAGAGCGGGCAGTGGGAAAGGCAGTGGACTGAGAAGACACAGGAAGGACTAGAGAAATGTGGTGGCAGCCAGCCAGTCAGGAGAAGAAGCCTCAAAGGACATTTAACAACTCTCAGAATATGGTTCCATAGGTAAATAGGACTCTAGTTGAACCTGGATAAAAATATCTGAAATTTTTTGAAGGCTTGCTATGTGGCAGGCTTGCACTTTAAATGGATTATCTCATTTATTTCCCAATTTTACCAAAGCAGAGAGTGTTTTTATAGAGATTGGCTAAAATGCCCAGGATTATATAACCAGGAAGTGGCAGAATTCCCAGGCCTGGAATCCTGGTTCTTGACCATTATGGTTTATGGCCTTTTGGGAGGAACAGCGTGAAGGAGACAGGAAGTTGAAACTCAGGATCCTCCTGCCTTACGTGGGAGATCCTGTCTCCGAATTGCTGATGGACCCCTTCCAGGAGTTTGTGTGTTGGCATTTGACAGAGGGAGAAGGTAATCTACACCCCGCTGGCACAGGGAGGATGAGGGACAAGCAATGCAGGGGAAGAGACCACCCTCCACACTGTGTTCACAGCCAGCCACGGGGAAACCGTTTTGTAAACTCCTGATCCCTTGTGGGTGGTGTGATTTAATTCTTTTTCCTTCTCTTTTCTGGGACTGCTTTTGGGTTGCTAGTTCCAGCTGAGACTAGAAGTGGCAACACACAGCCCAGGGAGCGGCAAGAAAGGGAAAGAGGATTTTCACTAAGAAATTTTTCTTCCTTTTTCCTGGAGCAAAATCAGGTAACTCCATGCAGGATGTTGCTTACTGAGGTATTCTGCCCTCAAAGAGGGGGTCGAGGCATGAAGCTCAGAGCGAGGGATTCAAATTGCCTTTAGAAAGCAGAAAGCATTTATCTCATGGGAAACAACTCTTGGAGGCTGCAAATTTGGTTGAACAAGTATTTGTTGAAGTTCCTCTAGGGGGTCTATGTTGGGCATTATTCTGCATGAGGGAAGGTGGCTTGACTGGCATGGAAAATCTGACTCAAGTTAGTGCTGGAGGGAAAATGGTGGAGAGGCCATCTCACGTGTCAGGATTTAAGCACTAATTTGAGAGATCACCATACTAGTCCTACTGAGAATAGGAAGTGAAGTGGCCACTGTCTATTCAGAAGAAGTGCTATTCATTCATTCATTCAACCAGTATTTACTGAGCAACTACTTCATGCTGGGCACTGAGCTAGGAGCTGGTATTCAAGGGTAAATCAGATAGATGTGGTTTCTGCCCTCATAGAACTTAAAATCTAGTTGGGGGATAGAGACATTAAACAGATAATCACACTAATAATTAAGTAGTTGTTAAATGATTACAACTATAATGAATTCTTTAGAGGAAAATACAAGATCCTGAGAGAACAGGTAACAGAGAGGCTAAATCTGTTAACAGTGCATTCAGCTGCAAGTAACAGAAAACCCAATCAACAGTGGCTTACATATATAGGGTTTGCTTTTTTCACAAGAATTCCAAAAGCTGGCATTGGTTCAGTGATATGATCAAGTATCAAGTATCCAGGCCCTTTCTGTGCCTCCTCCCTGCTATCTTCAGTATATTGACTTTTTACCCTTAGGCTTGTAGCCTCAGGATTATAGAATGGTTGCTGCAGCTCTACTTTCAAAGACAGGAAGCACAGGGAAGGATGGCATACCAGAGAACTCTTCTCTCTAACACGAGTGCCTTTCATCAGCAGCAGAATTTCTTTCCCAGAAACTTTTCACTTGGCCAGAACTGGGTTTTCAGATGGAGACTACAGAAAAGACAAACTAGGCAGCAATTATATATGTGTAATGATAAGTAACATTTATGGAATGCCTTACAAACCACGTTCATGTGTATTAAGTCCTTTGATTCTTACATCAGTCCTGTGAGAAAGAGCAGTTCCTCAGATGCATTTCTTTTTTCTTTTCTTTTTTTTTTCTTTTTTTTTTTTTGTGGCTGGCCAGTAAGAGGATCTGAACCCTTGACCTTGGTATTACAACACCACACTTTAACTGACTGAGCTAACTGGCCAGCCCAAATTGATATATTTTTTTTTCCTTTCCTGGTGGCTGACATAGGGATCCAAACCCATGACCTTGGTGTTTATAAGGCTGCACTCTAACCAACTGAGATAACGGCCAGCCCTCTCAAATGAAGACGTTAAGGCTTAGTTGAGGGTCTTGCTCAAGAACACATAGTCCGTCTTCCTTCAGCCAGGGGTCCTCAGCTCATTCCTGGGGGCTTGTGCTGCTGGGTTTGGGAGAGTGGGCAGTCCTGAGCCCTAAGGGCAGTACATCCCAAAAGGACATGCAAGCATCTGAAGGTTTGCAGAAGGTTGAGGGCTTGCTCTCTGAGGTGTTTGCTTGGGGACCCAAAATTTAGATAGTTTCTCTGATGTTCTCCTATGGCTATCCACAGGGTTCAAGATAACACAGTGGGAAGGCAGTACAGCCAGGAAGAAAGAAGCCTTCTTCTCATAGTAAAATCAGAATCTCACAGTGGAGTCTTTGGGGTCCTTACTTGCCAGGATATAAAAACAGGTATAGAAAATAGTGTCTGCTGATGGAGCTATGGACTTTCCAGAGGACCTTGGAAATGTTGATTTTAAGTAGTTCTGAGTAACCCTCCCCAACCCTTGGCATCCAACACAGGCAAAAGGTGGAGTGTTTAACATCTAGGATAAATGAATGAATACTAAAATTACAGGTTCTCATGATATCTTAAAGGCATCCAAAAAAGCAGTTTGCCAATCACATGTGACACCCCAGGCTGCTCCACCCCCAAGCTCCCAGCATGCAGTGTGCCTGTCACAGCAGGGGTGATGTCCTTGGGTTCACGGGTTATTCCATTCTCTCCACCTCCTTCCTGCTGCTTGGATCTGGGTTCTGAGGTTGCGTATTGCCTGTTGCTGGGCTGGTTGAAGGTATGACAGAGCTCCTGGCTTAGGACCATCCCATGAAAGTCAGGATGGGCAGGGAGCCCAGAGACGCCAGCATGGGGCTCTGCATCCTTGAGTTATGCCAGTGGAAATAAAAGTCATGTACCCTGTGCTGGGGAACGTGTAAAGTTGACACCATCCACCAGATGTTCCAGTGTTTTATGAGCTTTACGAGGCCTTCTGTTAAGTAACGCTTACTTTAAAAAAGTAAAGCTTGCCTGCTCTGTGTGGAAAGTTTTTGTTTTTTGTTTTTTTAAAAAATCTTTTGGGTGAACTCTGCAGCACCTGTTTGCACAGCAGAGCTCTGGCCTGAGAGGGGCTGCATCTGGTGAGTGACAGGCAGGGGAGAGCTATGTGGCAGGCAAATTGTCCTGATTTTAAAAGGCCAGAGACTGGAGGCCCAGGCTCATGGATGCAGAAACACACACACAGACAGGGACCCAGATGTGCCCTCTCTTTAATGTGGTAAATATGCTCCTGAAACATTGAAATACATATTTTTGTAGCCCCAAATAAGATATTCCTTCCTTATGCAAGGAATCGTTTTATAAACAAAAATGACCATCTAATTTATCTTTAGTGTACATTTGAATTTTCAAAAGATAGATTTGATTAAAATGACATCCATTTTTATCACATGCTGCAGAGTGTAGTGCGTTATGAAGTGGGCACTTATCATCTTTGGTATCTTGAAGATGTCATCTGGGATGGTGAACAAGTGCCATGCATGGATAGGCATGAAAAATTCAGCACAGAACATGGGAATCCACTCAGGTGAAGGGCGGGAAATCAAGATCTTAAATAATTTGATGAGAGAAAGAGAGGAAGGAAGCAGCTTCCCTGTGGGAGCAGAAAGGATTCAGTAGGGTTCAGCAGAGCCCTTTATGTGGGAAGGGAGCCACCAAGAAGGTTGGAAACAACCTGGTTTGGTACCATCCTGCCAAATATCTGCCACACACAGAGAACCAACTGGAAGTATCCCCTAAAGGACATTGGGATGTGTTGAAATGCACACATTGCCTTCACCTTATCCAACTTCGTTTTGGGAGGAGGGGGCTGATGCTCTAAGGCAGGTCTGTTTATCCCACAGTATATTTTGAGCAGAACTCAGTTATGGTCCACAACTGACTCTGACAATCTTTAAAATTACTGCATAATTAACCCATAGCACATCAGTGTCTATGGGTTAGAGGTCTTCTGGCTCCTTAATTGCATATGTGGGATCTCCATCCTTGTCTCTCCCAGGGTCTGTTGCCAAAATCTATGCCTTCCATGGGAGCAGGGCTTTTTTCTTTACTCTGTGTGGAGAAAGCAGAAAGGAGCTAAGTGTGGAAGGAGGCACACCAGGTAACATTGGTTAAGGTGGGACACAAGAAAAAAAAAAGATCATAAAAGAGAAAAATGTGTTCACTGTACTGAAAAAAGACAGTATACATGATATCCCATTTATATAGAAAGCGTGTATTTGTTCACATATTATAAAGAGATGGATGAAAGAATGATCACCAAGATGTTAATGGTGATCAGCAGGTTAGTGGGTATCAGGTTAATTTTCATTTCTTATTTTTTTAGAGTTTGAATTTTTTGCAGTGCTTATTATTTTAAAATCAGAAAACAATAAAGCTACCTTCAATGCAAAAATAAAAACGGCGACAATAACACAAAGATAACTCTGGCCTTTCAGAACTCAGGGTGTCCCTCTGCTCTTGCCTCCCATGGAGCCCAGGCTGCATACTGGAAATGTGGCCTCCAGAAGAAATAGAAGAAGGTACAGGATGTGCATCATTGACCCCATGGTTGGGGCTGTGACCTCTCTCTGGAAAACCAATTGTTGGTTACCAGGTGGATGTCTCAGCAAAGCATCAATACCACTCTTGCGGAGACTGAGTTTGCAGAGGCCCCTGTGGTCGAAGGAAGGCCTAGCCTCGTTACTTCACCCACATCTCACTTCTAACACATAACCACCAGAAATGCATTTATTGTCAAATAAAGGTAGTTTTATTAACTTGCTGCAGCAAGTACAACCTACTCCAAAGAACCATGGGGCATCTCAGGAGGATGGAATGGGAGGGACTTTTGATAAGGTCTGGACTCCTGGTGAACGACTGTAAGGAGGGGCTAGGGGAAACGTGGACCTACTCTGGCTGGCAAGCCAATGTGAAGAGGAGGCAGTTTAGTAACTGGGTACCTCAGCAACCTCTGAGGTAGGAGGAAAGAAGCAAAGCTGAGGCAATCACTAAAAAGAAGTCACTTTGCACCATGGTGTGCAAAATTAGTCATTAGTCATTTTGCACCATGGTGTGACAGTGGGAGAAGCATTGATATTTGTTGGCCTTACTTTGGGCCTTATCAAGTCTTTTAGGGATTTCTGTGTCTGATGATCAGTAGGGCTGATTTTCACATTTCGCTCCCTGGGGCTAGCTGTCATTTTTGCAAAGGGTACTTGGTGGGGGCGGGGCGGGGTGGGGGCGGGGGTTTGCTGATGGAGCCTGCTCTGTCCACACGCGTGGCTCAGGAAGGTGAGGATGTAATGCATGGTGTTTTAACCGCTGTCCAGGACTTTATTCTTCATGGTGTTGCCCAGGCACAGGAAGTTTGTGGGCTTGGGGAGGAATATGCTCATCACATTCCGTGAGTCAGATCCCATACGCACTGACATAGAGGCTTTGGAGACAAGTGTTTAGCAAGCCAACTAAAGATTCCTATAGGTCTCCTGAAAGATCTTCAAGGCTCCTCCTTATAGACACTGGGCAACTCTGTATGGTAGAGCTTTTAGGTCCAGCCTCAGGAATCCTGCCTGACTTCCTCTGTTTACTTCTTTCTCTCCTTGCCTCTATTTTCTCATCTGTGAAAAAGGGAAAATTATACCAACTTCTCTAAGTAAGGCAAGAATGGTTTGGGTGGAACCCAGATTGTATTCTCTGAGAAGTCTAACTTCAGAAAGCAGGATAATAGGGAAACGCGTGAACGTCTTGACATGGGGTGAGCTCTCATTCTGTGGCAGGAGACAAACAGCGGCCTCACTGATGATGGCGCCTGTCTGCCTGACATCCTTGAGGAATGATGCCTGTGGCTGACCCCTCCTTTTCTTCCCTTCCCTTGCTTACCCTGGATGGCACCTCTGCAGGCAGATACCTTTGAACCTTGGCTTCCTCGCCTGTCTCAGACATGCCTCTTTTCCCTCCCGTTCCTGTGGCATGCCTGCCTGAACTTGGCCCGGCCTCATTCTGCGGGCAGGAAGGTGGAGGATGAGAGGCAGTGGGCTCAGCATGGAAGATCTCCACGTCTTGGCCTTCTTGACTCAGGCCATGAGGCTACCTCCGTGGCTGCCCACAGTGGCAGGTGTGGCCTCTGCCGTGGTGGCTGGCCTGGGCTCACTTTGTCTGTGGAGGGTCAAGTCTGGCTCTGCAGTCTGCTCATGGGACCTGGCTGTCACCCATGGGCAATTCATCCTGACCGCGTCTGCGTCTGTGTGCATGGAAAACAGCAGCAGTCACTTCAACAGCAAAAGCAACAACCACACACAGCAAATTGAGACCTTCCCTTCGCTCACAGGTGGTGGGTGGGCAGACATGGGAAGGAGGACATTTTTTCCTGTGATATTAGAATAAGATGAGCAGCGGTTATTTTGGGCCAGGCTCCAGCAAACGCTTGCAGAACTCCTTGGAACTGCAGATGAAGCCCCAGGTTGATTTTATTGGGTGATTTCAGCACTGCCAGATATTTGTAGTGTAAAGAAATCATAAAACATGCTGGTGGTCCAGGATCTGCATGGGGTACACTCTGTGTATATTTGAGACCACTTTGTGATTTGGTGACAGCCCTGTTTGATCCCTTCACCTAGAAATAAGTTAGGATCTGCCAAAGGAATAAATTAAATGTAGATGGCCCAGATTCCATTTCCTCTCCTGGTCCCTTTTTCCCTTATCTGGAGAGACCGGGCAATTTTTCGCCTCTAGGCGAGATTTGTATTTAATTATCACAGTTCAAATTTTCTCTACTGCACTGGACCCTGAACCCGCTTCCTTTCCACCCCCTGCTCTGGAATAACATGGCTCCCTGTTAACGATTATCCTCGCCATTTGTGTAGTCTGCGGCATGTGCAGTATAGGCTGATCAGTTTGCTTTAATTAAGCTTCAAAAGAGAGCCCGAGCCTCCATCTTATCTCCAGCTTGCTCCTTAATTCCTTTTCCACGGTCCCTGCTGTAGGTGGGAAATGCAGCCTGTGGTCTCCGATGGAGGGTGGGGCCTCCCCAGGCTGGGCTAGCCTGGCCTCATGAATGAGTTTCTCTGAACTTCCTCCAAGGGAACTCCTTTCGACTGTTCTCCGATTTCCACAGGGAACTAATTGCCAATGACCTTTTTAAAAAAATCCCCTTGGGTGTTCCTCACTGCTGCAAAGTCCAAAGGAAGAACCAGGGGTCTCTAGCAGGAAGAGGGGTGGTGAGGCGGGGGAGCTGCAGCAGCAGTGCTGACCCCACCATCTGGGAGCTGCTTGCAGGACGCCCCGTGGAAAGCCACGTTGCCCCTAAATGAAGCCTGTTGAAAATAGGTCCCCCCGTACTTATGTAGAATTTTCCTCCTAAAACTAACATGGGGCTGCAGTGGCAGCTTTTTGTCCCAACTAATCACCGGATAGAATGTTTTTTAACGTCTAGCCACCAGCTCCTGCGCTCCTCAGAAGGAACATTTGTAACCATGCATTCTTTATGTGGTCTTCGATTAATAAACAGGAACCCACCTTTCTAGACCGATGGGGAAACAATTTTTTTTCTGTGTGCTGCTCCTGTGTGTAGGGTCCATGAATGGGGGCTTTGAGAACTTGCCCTTTCGTGGCCAGATATCAAAGTGCAGCTCACACACACGGGTCGACCGCCTGAAGGTGCGGCCCGGGCCGCCCACTGCGCCTCCGCGCTGGCCGCCTCGCCGGCCACAGGGCCAGACTTGTGATGCCCCAGTTTTCTTCCCTGGGATGGACGCCGACCCACCAGGAAGAAGGGGGAGGCCACCAGCAGCCATTCCCCACCAAGTCCTAAAATAACCGAATTTATATTTACTTGTACGTGCTCCTTTTTGTGGCATTCCTCTTTCATTCTTACCCATTTGGGAAGGGAAGGTTCATTTTTAAAGGTTTCCTGGCTTAATGTTCTTCCCTTTCTCTCTTCTTTCTCCTCTTGCGTCCTCCCCACCCTCTTCTCTCTTTCTTCTTCCCTTCCCGTGTCTTCCCTCCCCTCCCCATCTCTTTATCCCCACTTGGCTGTTGTCCTTGGATCATGTGTCCTGACTCTCCCACATTAGTTTGGGGCTCTCCTGGAGTCTTCCTCCTCGTGCTGCCTCAAGCACTGGACCATGACCATTTTGCTGGGACTTCAGGGAGGGGGAGCAGGCAGTATCAGGCTGGGGGGGGATAAAGATCACAGGCCCCTCCGGACAGAGAGGGGCACGAAGGGCTGGGACTTGGTCCAGGAATCCTCAAGTTCCAGATTGGGCTGATGCAGGATTTGCGAGTTACAGTCGGAGATAAAGAGGCAGAGGCCTAGTGACAGTGCGTAAGCGTTTATCCTGAGCATTTGCCAGCACTTGGAGCTCCGCAAGGTTCTTCTGTCTGGGGAAGGCGTCTTCTAATTTTCGGCCTCCATTTGAATTATGCTGAGCAATGCTGGGAACCAGCTTCCCAATGTCTGTAAGTGGTAGCTCTGGCCATGCAGTTGTCTGGGGAGAGTGGTGAAGAGGCAGAAAAGAACCCACCCTGCCCTCTCCTCCCCCCAGATCCTGCCCTCTCGCTCAGTATGGTCCTATAAGGAAGACTGAAGAATGGGCAGTTGACATCTTGACAGGCTCAAAGGAACACTTGCTCTGCCAAAGTCTTCGAGAGCTTCTCATGAGCTGGCCTGCAGTGCTGGTGGTGATTCTTAGCAACCCTGTTGGCTATGGTCGAGCTACAGCTGGGTCTGGAGCTCACAGACCCCTTGAGCCCATTCACAAACCCTTCACACGCAGGTCTATGAGCTAGGTAACCAGCAAAAAGGTCCTTGGAGCCTTGGTTGAAGAAGGAATAGTCTTTATTCAGCACACACATGTCTAGGAGCTAGGCACTACAAAGAGAAACTCAAAAACTCAACGAAAAACTGAAATTGAGCAGCTGCCAGCAGAGTACACATGCTTTATTTTTAGATGCAAGCTCTCTGCCCCCAGCCTGCTTCAAACTGCAGAACACACAAAAGCAATTAACTAGAAAGATACATGGGTGCACAAGCCACTAACTCCACCCACACACAATTTGTTTACAAGAAATGTGCTGCTTGACCCCTGAGCCAGACCTGAGCTGAGGGAGCCTGACTAAATTAGCCTGTTTTACCCACAGTTGTCCAGGGGATATCACCAGCCTGATTCTTACATAATTCCCAGCCTTCTTTGTAGGGACAGTGTCAGGGGCAATGAGGAGAGGATGAAGTGAGCCCTCTGGCAGCAGCGATGCTGCTGTGAATGGCAGTGGGCATAAGGATCCTTTGCAAAGCATGCTCTGTCTTTCAAAGCTTCCATGCAGATGGTGCCCTGTGGGAATACCCACCACTCTGTCTTGTCCTTGGCTTGGCCCAGGCAGTGCTTGCTACCCACCCACCCCCATGTTCTTTGACATTGCACATATTCCCAGGAAGCTAAAAGACTCCTCTCTCTTTCCCCTGTATTTGAAGGACATAAAATTGTCCCATGGACGTGTGTCTAGGCCATAGGGCAGTTCAGAGACTTCTAGACAAGGGCATTAGTTCCAGGGCCCTGTCGTGTGGACCACCAAACTGAGTCCCCAGTGCCAGGAGGTGAGAGTCAACTAATGAGGCACTTGAAGGAAGTTAGACCAGGTCCAAGAAAGCAGGCAGCAGGTGGGTAAAGGTTGTAATTAAATAGTCACAGCCCACAGTGCCGGATCTGTAGTTCTAGGCTTTGCAATACTTGTGTGGTACTGATGCATGTTCTGCTGCAGGTGAATTCCTGAGGGGCATGGCTTTTTAGGAGGGACCTTAGTGTGGAAAGAGCAGCTTTGGATATCTCTTTCTTATCTCCATGGCTGAAACACACCCAGAGTAAAGACTTGAACAAGTCCCTCACTTAGCAAAGGGACAGTCAAAAGTTCTGGATGTCAAGGCCCGTTCTGTTCTTCTGGCTTGAAGGAAGGCAGAGATATGGGTCTTTATTAAGTGTTGGCCTGTCCAGGATCCTGTGTTGGGCACTGTACATAATTCAAAAGAGGAACCAGCCGTCAAGGAGCTGACATGTACTGCAGCATTGGCCAAGGAGATATTTGTCTCTCAAAATACCCCTCAAAAAAAGGGGTTTGGAAGTAAATTTGGAAAACTAAATTCTATTCCCTCATGTGGATGTTTACCATGGCCTTTATCATGCTGAGGTCCTGAGAATTGCTATGGTTAAAAAAAAGAACAACCAAAAACATTTAACTTTGCTCGGCTCAGCATATGCCAGTATTAGTTGATCATGGAACCAAATATTCATGGTGCCCCATTTAACAGCCCCGAGAAAACCCACTTTTAAAAGTGAAATACAGGTAAGAAAAACACAAGTAAGTTACTTCCCAAAGCACAGGGGTTGGGATTGGAGATTTTATACGGAGTCATATGCAGGATTTAACATTTGATGTTTTTCTGATTTTGTTTTCATTTCTGGAGGGATGAATAAAACACCGGAGGGGGTGTGGGGAGTTAAAACTGTATAAGACACAGTCTCTACTCTTGTCTTTTCTCTCTCTCTCTCTTTTAATAAAATGCAGTTTTATCGTTTTGATGAAGGACATTGTATAATTCTGGTGAGCATGCCACCATTGCTTCTCCCCCCACACTCCTTTCTAAGAGATCCCATCCCTACTCTCACAGCCCTAGCTCAGCTCATTGGACCAGGCATGGAAACTGATCCCCCTGAGCAAATTAGAGTCTCCCTGTTCAGAATTTAGAATCAGGAAACTGAGAAATAGATCTTCATACTCTTGTCTTGTTGAGGTGACACACACCCCATCCCACACACATACCCAAGATAATTAACCACCTTGAGTGGAGAAAGCTAGGGCAGGCCGAGGGTGGGACTGGAGACCAGCAGGAGAGGAGGCAGTAGATGTGGGTGGGGATGGGGCAGGAGCAGGTGCAGGAGACTGAGGAAGGAATGAGGACAAAGAGGGGTCCTGGGGGCAGGAGGAGGGCTGCCTGCTCTGTCCTGTCCCCAGACTCAGGCCACTTTGGCCTCCTTCATGTGGTTCTTCTGGGCGAGTGGAGAAGTTGGGCCTGGCTGACAATTCTCTGGTGGGTGTGGTGTAGGGGTCACAGCTGTTTGGTGCCCCGCATAGAGCTGGCAGTAAAGGGTCAGATGTGCCCTACTTCCTCACCTGCAAGGTCAGTGGAGGGTTGCCATAATCTGTCCAGGGGCCAGTTAGTCACGTGCTGAGGGCAGAGGGTGGAGGGCACAGGACTCTGGCTACACTGTGTCATCTGTGGCCCTTCTTATGCTTACCATCTCTGTGGCCTTAGAGTGGGCAGGGGGAGTAGGAGAGAGCCCAAGAGTGCTGCTCACGAGAGTCGGTGTGTGTCCCTAGTGTGGGATGTGTTTTTGTATGCCCAGGGGAGGATGTGACACATGCAGGCGTGGCCAGCACCAGGCAGCACCTGTTTAGGGATGCAGCTGCAGCTAGGACCAGGGGCATTCTTGGCTGCTGCCTCATGGCCACCCGAGCAGCTGCCTGGGTGTTTTCCCACATTCCGAGTGTGACGCTGGTGTCGGGAAGCCCTGAGGAGGAAGAGCCACTGAGGGCCTCCTGGGCTCCTCAGTCTGCAGGGCTCTGATCCCACACTGTCACTGTGCCATGATCTGCACCAGGCTCAGTGTCAGGGAGCCGATTCAGTATCCTGTTCTGGCGATCAGTCCAAGAGGTAGGGCAAATTTTACAGCAAAGGGCTCAAAGTGAAATTTGTTTTAATTTATGAAAACACACACCAAGTTAAAAAGGTGCAGGTGGGGAGCAAGGGCAGCGGAGAGGAAGGGACGAGAGACAGAGGAAACTCCAAGACAGAGAAGCGTCCATCTCCAACCCACTGACTTCCATGCCGATAATACATGTTAGGAGGGAAAAGGGTTTGGCTGTGTTAGAAAGGAAAAAGGAGAAGTTTTATAAAAAGGTAAAGAAAAGCAGGCCAAGAAATTACTTAAAGGCTTTCTGAAGTCCTCATAGCTCACATGTTCCAAGTAATATAAGGCACAGGGGAAGAGTTACAGGAAACATATGACAACTAAGCAGAATTCTACTCTATAATAATATTTTTTTCTCATATAACTTCTTTAATCCAAGGGTCTTAAAACACTTCACAAATTTGCAATAATTAAACCTCATCGCATACCTGTGGGAAGGAGTGTTGTTTTGCTCATTTTATATATATAAGTGAACTACAGCATGGAGAGTTTTAAAGAAAATGTTTCCAGAGCCTGCCAATGAAAGTGGCTTGTCTGGATCTCAGAGAAAACCCAGGCTCCAGCAGCAAGCATTCCTTCTGGGGGGGTCTCAGCTCGGGGGAAGCTTTTCCCAATGGGCTGCACCTCAGCAAGCAAAGAGCAAAAGGTGGTAAATGGTCAGCTAGGAAAAGGAAAACTTCTGTTAGTTTAAAATAAATAAATACATATATAACATGTACAATAATATATACACTTTATAATAAAATTTTTTATTTTTTTATATTTATTTTTATTTATTTTTTAAAAATCTAACTCTGATTTTCTTTCCCAGGTAACTTTTTTATTACAATAAAATTTTTTAAATAAAAAATTTAAAAAATCATAGTTCACTAAAATTTGATTCCTTTCCCCCTCAGTTTATTCTGTTTTGCCTTTATAAATAAGTGAAAAAGCAGCAATTCAAAATGGGTTTTTCAATCACAATAGTATGTCGAACTTTCAAAAGGAGAGAAGGGAGCTGAGGTTACCAGTGGTGGGAAACCGAGAGGGGGAGGCGGGGTTAGCAAGAAATCGGTAAGAGGCCACAGAAAATGATTACATTGTGTAATGCTGAATATACTAATTATCCTGATTTGAGCATCACGTATTGCACACAGGTATTGATATTCAATGTGGTATTCCACAGATAAGTACAATCGATTGTTTCAATAATAAAAAAAAAGAAATTTTTTTCCCAGAAGGAAAAAAAAACTGAAGAGGTGTCTTTTTTGATGGTGGTGAGACCACGTGCCTGTGTGCTCAGTGCAAGAAGACAGGAGCGGTGAGGGGGAGAGTAAGAAAGCGGACGGAGAGGGGAAAATTACCTTCTTCATCTTGTAGAGAGAGCCCTGGAGAATTTTGATTTTACTTTTCTGTCAGAATGGCGGGAAGTGTGAGTGTTCCGTAGAGGCCTCAGGACTCATGTCTGGTGGAGGCGCAGCTCGCCAGGCTACAGTCTATGGTGGGGAGAGGGGACAGCTTGACTCCTGACCAGGTGAGGCTGCAGAACTGCCCGTCCTCCGTGCCGCCTCCTGTTACTGAACAGAGTTGACATCCATGCACTAGAAAGGCTGAGAGGAGAAACAGGGCGACTCCCCTCAGCGAGCTTCTGCATCAAATTGAGATTTTTCCTTCCCAAGTGATGCTTTCCACAACTGAGGGTGCTCAGCTCTTCCTTAGGGTCTTGAGCTAGAAGGAGACGCAGGGGCCAAGAGGTTGGAGGTGTTGTGGCTTTGAGGCATGAGGGGTCCTATTTTCATCAATGCCTATGCAACTCACTTGGTGTCTTTGCTGTTCAGTTTCTGCAATCAAGATATTTGCCCCTAAACTCACAAAGACATTAGACATTCTATGCTATGTTTATAAAAGGCTTTTATCTTCTTTGGTCCCAAGTGCTGAAGGTTAGTGCACCCTAACGATGTTAATGTCAACGATTCTTTGCTGTTTGGATAGTGTCTGACAGCTTGCAAAGTGCATCGACATCTGCTCCCAACAACCCCTGTGTGGCCAGGCTTCATGGACGTTTAACAACCTCATTTTCCTTCATTCGTTTTAATCTCAAGTTCTTTTGAAGGATGTCATTGATCCAAGTGCTTCTCCCCCAGACTCTTGGGGTAATTATAAGCAGAGACTGGTTGTAGCTGGTCTCCCCTGGCAAGTGATATTCAGTCCTGGTAGTCAGATAATTCACATATATGAGATTGTAATTAATCTGCTTTGAGTATTACAGATTGGTTGTCAACATCAATAAAATTGAACCAATAATTCTACCTACTCACTAGTCCAGTTCACTTGGACCTTTCAGGGGATGTTTGAGGTTCTCAGATCTTGTCAGGCATCATAAATCTGATCAAACCTATTCCTTTCTTTTTGATTCCTCTTCTCATCACCCCCTCCCCCCAAAGTGCCCAGAATACATAAGATCAACAAAATCATATAAAAGAGCTTAATTTTGAAAGGAAGTGAGCTAGAGAAATAAAGATCTTCCTATAGTTCTGGAGAATGTTAATATCCTGATCAAGTTCGGTATAAATATAATACACTTATATTTCCTTGAATTTGGGGATGGTATGGAGGGAGCGTTGGTGAGGCAGGGGGCCTTCTGGATTTTTGTCCTCAGTTACTCAGCAGGGAGATGCTTTCCATGGTGCTCCAGAGGGGAGGCGACAGTGTTGTGAATTCTACCATGTGTCACAGTGCATCACGTTGACTCACGGCCAGATCTTCAGAAAAATTCACAGAAGTCAGGAAATTCCCAGAGAATGCACTCATTTCACCCTCTGCTAACCCTGCAGTGAGAGCATAGGTAGGGTCAGGCTGGAGAACGTTTTTAAAAAAGTCAAAGCCCATCTGTTGCTTCTGCATACCTGGGGCAGGGCAGAGGCCTAACAGGCCTGGCTGAAGATGCAGAATCGGCCTCAAGCCCCAGTGACCAGGGGCAGCCAGAGCTGGTCTGTTTCTTCCTTCTAGATGTTTACATTTCCAAAGTTTTTTCCCCCCATCCTTGGCTTTGTTTTCCGGAGGGGAGCAGCATCTTTCCTTTTGGGCAAAGCAAGATGCCCAAGGCCCCTCTTCCAATGCACAGGGCCAAATTTAGAGTTGGGGCTGGTGGGGCTGCTCATTTGAGCTTTGTATGTAATTGAGCCTGGCACAAAAGGTTATCATTAGGAGGAATGGCATGAAATGAAGGACAGGGAAAGCTCGGACCCAAATTAGAAAAGATTTCCTGAGGGAGAGACAGAGTGGCAAGGCCGGGAGGTCTAGTCTTGGAGGAATTCTTAGGAGAAAGGACTGGGTATTAAAAGTGCTTGGATGGGGTAATTAGGGAACCTAATATGGCCCTGCCATCTCTTAGGATTATTTACTTCTAAGCACAAGGGGGATTGTGGTAATAGGGGGCAACACCAGAGGCACCAGTTGTCAAGAGCCGGGGTCTGTTCCAGGGCTGCACGGAATGCCGAGAGAAACAGGATTTTCCAGTTACCAGATGTTTACCAAGTATGTTTGGGGCTGGGCATTGTCGCTTTGTCTCCCAGGATGATGGAGGGTCCTGGGGAGCCTAAGCCATTTCCTCTGCTCTGCCACTGACTTACTGAGCATCCTTGTCTAAAACCGTGCTGCTCATTGCTTTGGGAAATGGGGCCACCACCTCATGGAACAAACCAAGGAGTCTTCTTCTCTGAGGTACCTGTCCTGGCTGAGCTGGTGTGTGGACACACGTGTGTACACCTGCCACACATGGCACCCCTGAGGTCCTGGCATACTGTCATGCGAAGAGGGCCCAAGCGAGCCCCCGTGGCTGGGCCCCGTTGGCGTGGAGGGCCGCTCCTCTGTCGCCTGCCCTGGCCGCCTCCCTCCTCCTGCTGACTCACGTGGGAGCTGGCAGTGTGGGGCTCCAGTTGTTCCCCCAGCCCCCCGCCAGACTGTCTCTGTTCCCTGCATTCCTCGTGGCGTCCTGGCTCCATGTGACCTGGGGTTCTAATATTCTTGGGTTGGTTCAGACGACCTAGCTGGCTCCACTCCGGGCTTCCCGGCCTTGTTAAAGCCAAAATGCCGTCTTTTACAACCCGGCTCTTTACACCAAGTTCTTCGAGCAGCCCACTTTTTATGAGTGAGATGGCCCCTTGGGTGAGCTCTTCCTCGGGGTGGGGGTGGGGGGAGGCAGGGAGCATGGGCTTCAGCAGGGTGTGGACTGTACCATGTCATTGGTATTTTTTTAAATGGTAGTTTTAGAAAATGAAGTTCAAAGGTGAGTGGCCCTCCAGGGGGAGGATTAAATGGGTTGATTTGAGAATTGTTTGACCCTGGAGGCATTGCTAAGGAACATAATCTATTTTGAATTTTGCTTCATGAGCCAAAGTCAGTTATGGTGTAGGAAGAGCTTTCGCATTCTGTCTCTCCCTTTCTCCACACTACAAAAGTATTCATGCCAGAGAGTATGCAGGTTGTATAAACATCTCTTCAAAAACTCACATAAAGATATATACAGTCACACATGTCTCCTAAATGGGTGTGTTCGCAGAGATGCATAGAGATATCTTTCACACCCTATACGTAAAAACAGCCAATTTAGGAATTGGCAGAGTGGCCCTGCCTAAGTGAGTAGAAAAGCTTGGCTCGGGGCTTTACAAACAATCCTATAAAACCCACGTTTGCTTTTATTGAATGGTGATGCATGAAAAACCAAGGGTGGCCAGCTTAAACGAGGGCAGGAGCCAACATTCACAGTATTGTCATAAAGGGTGACAGGAAAGTTTCTTTTTGCTGAAATTCGATCTATTCCTGGAAAAAAAAATTACTTCTAATACTGGTTGGCTGGACTTCACTGTGTTCCTTTCTGCTGTAACATCATTTGAGCTTGTTCAATATCCAAGATGTTACTTTTACATTTGGTCCTCTTGCCCCCAGCCTCACTCCCTCCAGTTCAGCCTCCACTGGGCTGGCTGCCAGAGTAATATTTTAAAAATGCAAATCAAATCTATCACTTTCCTGCTTACAGCCCTTCAGCGGCTCCCCATTGCCTGCTAAAGTTCAAATTCCTTAGCTTAGAAGACAAGCTCCCTTAGCTTTCTGTCCTTATTACCTTTTAAGCCATTTTGTGATGTCCCCCAGCACTGGGCACCCTACATTAGCTATTTCAAACTGTCTCTGAGGCCACAACCTTCCAAGTCTCATGCATATACAGTTCCCTCCTCCTGGATTGTCCCTGGGGTATGAGTGGGACAATGACAGCATCTGATGCACAGGGCAAGTGGGATGGAAAGCTGATGTGGTGGGGTGGCAGGTGGCCAGAAGAGGACTCTTGAGAAGGTGACCTTGAGCAAAGGCTGAGGGAGATGAGGGAGTGAGCCATGCAGATATCCAAGGCAGGAGCATTCCAGGCAGAGGAAACAGCAAGTGCAAGGGTCTTGAGGTGGGAATGTGCCTGGTACCTTCAAGGAACAGTTGCAGCAGGGCAAATAATTGAGGGGTGGGGTGGGGGGCTAGTAGTATGGCTGAGGACCACGGGGCTCTTGAATAATTCCCACCTTGTATCTGTGGCCAGTGGTGCCAATGGGAATGCGGGACCCTGAGGAGCCAGCAGCTTGGCTGTGAAATGCTTGGAGCATTGGAATGACTTTGTTTACGAAGGCTGAATGTGTCTCGCAGTGGTTCTCAAAGTGTCAGGCTCTCGACTCTACTTTTTTCCAAACTGCATCCACGTAGACTCAATGAAGCTCTTTTAGTAGAATTTTTCACCCTGACGACTGAAAAAGAAATATCTTTAAGGATGCATTCATGTTTAGGGTCCGGGACTGGGTAAGTGATCCTCATCCTCAGGGGTCTCTAGGGGTGTTTATCCCATATCTAATCTATAATGTCCTCAGCAGCAATTTATTTTATCAGCTCTTGCGCATTCCCATCTGATGGACATTTATGGAAATGCTACATGTAGATCTTCTTTCAAGTGCTTGGACAAAATTGTGATTTCAGGTGTTACACACACACACACACACACACACACACCCTTTTTATTGTCGTAAAATATACACAACATAAAATTTACCATTTTAACCATTTTTAAGTACACATTTCTGTGGCATTAAGTACAGTCTCACTGTTGTGCAATTGTCACCACCATCTACCTCTAGATCTTCCTCGTCCTCCCCAAGTGAAACTCTGTACCCATTAAATAATAACTCCCCATCCCCCTCCCTCCAGCCCCTGGCAACCACCATTATACTTTCTGTCTCTACGATTTGACTACTCCAGGAAATTTATACAAGAGAAAACATACAATATTTTGTGTATTGGCTTTCATGACTGGCTTATTTCACTTAGCGTAATATCTTTAAGGTTTATCCATGTTGTAGCATGTGTCAAATTTTTCTTTTGTTTCAAAGCTGAATAATATTCCATTGTATGTAGGTACCACATTCTGTTTATACTTCCATCTGTTGATGGACACTTGGTTGCTTCCTCCTTTTGGCTCTTGTGAATGTCATGTTATGAACATGGGTGCACAGATTCCTGCCTTCACCTCTGTATCTTCCATTCTTTAAAGGTGCTCTTTGAGCCGGGGCACCTTTTGGCTGCTTGCATCAGTCTGCGTGGCTGCTCTTCTTTCTCCCTTCCCAGTGACTGTGCTTTATTAACTCGATTGATGATGAACATTCCTTCTCATTAGCTCAACCCTCAGCCACCAGGAAATTAGAGGCTGAATGTTTTACACAGAAGTAGATGAGTGATGACTTTTCAATGTCACTCCTTGGTAGCCACTAATACCACTGGAAATAGAACCAAGGACTTTCCCAGGATTAGACTTCTAATTCTCAGATGAAGTCCCCTCAGGGCTGAGCTACAGAGAATGGGCAGTGTTGTGCATGGGAGAGTCACTGGGCACATTCTGGCCAGGGCTCTGGGGCATCTCTTTATAGGGCTGGGCCCCATGGGCTGTAGCAGAGCCTGGATGGAGCCAAGGCCATGGTTTCAACAGCCCCTGGGCTAGCCCACCCCACCCAGTGGCTATAGACTGCACTGTTGCTCTCAGGCAGCTGGCCTAAATAGCACTTGAACAAAAAAGATGCAAATTGCAAAATAAATTTATGTAAAAAAATTCATATACTTTCATAATACGGGGAGGCCCAGATATGAGAGAGAATAGAATCAACATGAGCAAGCACCAGAGTTGGAATCAGCCAGATACAGATCAAGACTTGGGTCTTGTCAGCTGTGGGCCTTGTCCAAGCCATCCAATATGTGGATCTCAGTTTCCCCATTTCCAATTAGACACGGAGTCATTAAATGAGAAAACATGGAAATTTCTTTTGTTGAGCAAACCTGGCTGCATATTAGAATCACCTAGGGGGCTTTTACAACATCTCTGGGGGGCTGGTACTACCCCCAGAGATCCTGATTTAATTGGCTGGGGGCACTGATAGTGTTTAGAAATCTCCCCAGGTGATCTTAATGTGCAGTCAAGGTGGCAAATAACTGGCCTAGAGTGTGGCAGGCCCTCCTCCTCAGCTCTCCTCCCGTGCCTGCAAAAACTCCCTGAAACACATGCCCTTCTTCACATAGAATGGCCTTTGGCATCAGTTGCCTTGGTTCATATCCCAGCACTGTAACAGTGGCCAGGGACCTAACATAGCTGAGCCTCAGTTTCCTCTGTGGTAAGATGAGATTAACCGAATCCATTCATCGTTTTCCATGAAGATTAAAAGAGACAATGCATGGCTTGGAGTTGGAAAGTGCTCCATATATGTTGGCTCTTATTGTGAGGATGGCCAGCATCAAGTCAGGAATCCTGTTGTCTCTACTGCAGCCAGCCCTTCTCACCCCCTCCCTCCCAAAACCTCGAACCGGAGAAACCAACCCCCCTCCCTCCTGCAGGGGTTGGCTTGTTCCCGCTCTCCTGCTGAGCCACGTTCCTAGGAGATGCCTGGTGAGAACTTGGGATCAGATTGAGTCAGAGGTATTTGTAGACTTGACTCACAAGGTCTTAAAACCAGAAGATTGCCCTGTGGGTCTCATGACGTTCCTGGAAAATAAAAGAAGTGAATATTATTGGGCTGAATTCATCAGACACTTGGCCCTCCCTTTTGTATGCTGGTGGTTGGGAAGGGAGCGGGCAGCAACCCAGCCAAGTCTGAACCATCGAAAGCAAGGGCCCGGCTGCAATGCTGAGAGATGTTGCTTCTCCTGCAGACAGGTCTTGTCCCCCTTCCACAGACCTCTCTCCTCCAGTCCCCCAGGGCTACAGAGTTTCTCCTTCCTCCAGGCTCCTGGGAAAGTGTTTCCAAGGGCTGCCTCTGGTGAGGTGTGTCAGAGCTGAGCTATGCTGGAGAGCTGGGTGTGGACTGGGAAGGGGCCACCCAGACTCCAGAGAACAAGAAAGGGAAAGTTCCCCTTCTGGAGCCAGGATTTCTGGAAACTTGTAGCAGCCATGTAGGGCATCTGTTTCTTTGATGCTTTCTTTTGCCCCATTCCCCACACCCTGTTGATAGTAAGTCCTATTGTGTCCACATCTCAGCTGTATCTAGACTCTACATCTCTGCACCTCCAGAGCCACCACCCTAGCAAAAGCCACAGTCATTTTTAAATTTCTCACCTGCAACTGCAACCTCCTAACTGCTCCTACTTTGTGTCCCCCTTTGCCCCCACTGCACCCCTGTACCCCATCACTGGCAGACAGGTAAACTTTTCAAAATACAAAATTAATCATCACACACACACACACACAAACACACACACACACACACACACACACACACACACACACAAGCTTTTCAAAGCTTTCCATTGCTAAGATAAAGGCAACACCCCTTAACAAGTCTGACAAGGCCATATGTATCAGGATTTGGTTTGATCATGAGTGACAGAAAACCCAAGTTAACAGGTATTTGAGTAGGTAAGATTTTATTTTCTCATATGAAGAGTCTGCAGTTGAACTAGCCAGGATAGGCCCAGCAACTCCTCAAAGTCATGGGGGACTCAGGCTGCTTTAGTTCTCTGCTCTGTCATCCTTAGCATGTGGTTTCCACCACATGGTCCAAGAGGGCTGCTTGAGCTCCAGCCATTGCAACAAAATCCCAGGCCACAGGAAGGAAAAATTGTACCTTTTTGTGCAGAAATTAGCCACATGGCTACAGCTAGCTGAAAGAGAGGCTGGAAAATTTAATCTTTATTCTAAGTGGTTATGGCCCAGCTAAAAAGGAGAAAGAAGGGGAGAAAGGATATTGGGTGACAACTGGCAGTGTATATCATACACTGCATCCCCTGACCCCTGCTCTTCTCTTGAGACTCATTGCACCTCATGCCTCCCTCCCCAGCTCTCTCCAATCCTGCCACACTAGCTTTCTCTAGGAGTCCCTCATATTTGCAATGTTCCCTCCCACCCCAGGCCCTTGGCCACACTTCAACATTCTCCTCACTTCATATTTAACTACTAGTGTCCTTCAGAACTCTGCTCAAGCAGTGTCCTCAGTGACTCTTCCTTGATTAGGTCAAAACCTCTCATTTTAGAGGGGTCTTACCCTCTTCTTACTGTTTAGCTTAGTATATGTAGATTGTGTCACTGTGACAATTACACATTTGTTTTGTGTAATTATTTTCTGCCCCCACAATGAGGGCAGAGTTTAAGTCTGGTATTGCACACTATGGAATATCCTACCTGCCACACTGTAGGTGCTCAATAAATATTTGTTGAATGAATCAATGAATCAAATTTAGCTATTACCTAAAATGCGTGAAAAGGGGCCAAGACTTAGGCAAAGGATTTTCCTGGGCAGGTGGTAGGGAGTGGCTGAGAGAGCTTGGGAGATGCAGTGAAGCAAAGGGACCATTCTAGATAATTCATTCAACTCTAGGAGGCTTTTAGCTGTGGTGGAGAAAGCACTGACCTGGAACTCAGGAGACTCGTTTTTTGGTCTCAGCTCAGCCACAAATAGCTGGGCCTCTGCTTGGAGACAGAAGCTGTCAGATGCTGGGTATATTTTGAAGGTACAGCTGACAACAATTGCTGGCAGATTGGATGTGGGGGTGAGGGAAAGACAGGGGTCAATGATTAGTCCTAGGTGTTTGGCTGAACAAATGGAAGGCTGTTTATTGAGAAAGCAAAGGCAGTAAGAGGAGCAGGTTTTAGGGAGATGATCTGAAAGTTTTATTTGCAAATAAATCTCAGGTTCCGCTAGTCAGTGGTATGCTTTGGTTCTGCCATAGACATCCCCCAGAGGAAGCCTAAGCCCCAGGCTAGTGGGTGTCAGTGGTGGTGACAGGGAATGCCAAGTGAGTATATAAAAGGTAAAGAAAAGGTTGGCCTTTCAAGGTGCATAGTTGCCAGCCAAGAAATGATTCAGCCCAACTCAGCAGCAAGATTAAAGAGAAGGTGGCCAGAAGACTTTGACTTGCAGGCTTGGTAGGAAGTGGTCACTTTCTGCTAAAGATCAGTGATGAGGAAGGCGTATCCAAGCATAGTCACTGCAGAGATCTTTGAAAATTGAGAAAAGTATTACCCATTACATACCTAATAACTTCATGTATTTTCTCCCAATCTTTGTTACACACATCTTTCTGCAAGCAGTTGAGTCCATTCACATAGTATGATTTGGCAGTTTCCTTTTCTCATAAAACAGTAAAGCACATGTTTTAAGTTGCTTTCTGGGGAAGCTGTTATGATCTACTCCACTACAAACAGTGGACTCGTATCAGAAGGCTTCTCTCCTGGCAATTTTGTCCACAATGACAATACGTTGAAAATTTTACAAGTAAAAAACAGCAATTCATTATTATTTTAATTTGCAGTTCTTTTATTTCTAGAAAGAATGAACACTTCTCAAATGCTTATTACTTTTTTTTTTTCCAAAAGCTACTTTTGCAAAGATTATTTCAAGGATTGGAATAGGAACCAGAATCACCAACATTTAGTTAAACCTCACCTTCCCCGCCTCAAGAAGTAGCATCTCCCCAAAATGTATGAGGGAGATGGGAGTGGCAATGGAGAGAGAAAAGAGTGCTATGGTGGAAAGTTTGGACTTAATTGTTGGGTGACAGTTTGCTCAAATGAGCAAATCGGTGCTAACTAAATAGCTGGTGGACGTTTGCTGTGCAGCTCTTTTGGATTTCTGCCCCAATGTGATCCACCAAATAGGTTTTGGTATGCTCCCAAAGGCAACCTGATGTGGTGAGGACTGCACCCCTGCATGCTCTCCCACTGGCTCTGCGAGAGAACAGAGCACCCAGGGCCCTATCTGCTTCTGCAGGTACTCTGTTTGGTTAGGCTATATGTCTAGAGCCTAGTGTAGTACCTGGCACACAGTAGGCCTTTAGTGCATACAGTAGGCCCTCCATATCCACAAATTCCACATCCTCAGATTCAACGAACCAATGATCAAAAATATTAGAGAAAAAACCCAACAATAAAAAAATAACACAACAATAAATAATCGTACAAATAAATGATATAGTATAATAAGGATTTACATAGCATTTACACTGTATTAGATATTATAAGTAATATAGAAATGATTTGAAGTACAAATGCTCCTCGACTTACCATAGGGTTATGTTCCAACAAACCCATCATATAAGTTCAAAATATTGTAAGTCAAAAATGCATTTAATGCTAACAACACAGAAGACGGTCCCTGACTTAATGATGGTTTAACTTAAGATTTTTCAACTTTTCCATGGTGTGAAAGTGATATGTGTTCAGTAGAAACTGTAACACTGTTGGAAGTCATAAGGAGCATCTTGACATACTATGGGGTTGTGTCCTGATAAACCCATTGTGAAGCTGAAAACTTGTAGATGGAACCATGGTAAGTTGGGGACCGTCTGTACACAGGAGCACATGTGTAGGTTATATACAAATAGTACTAAGCCATTTTATATAGGGGACTTGAGCATCCGCAGACTTTGGTATCTGTAGGGAGTGCTGGAACCAGTGCTCTGTGGATTCGGAGGGACAGCTGTATTTGTTCCATGACTGAATGATTGGAAGCCTGAATGGATAACTAGGAGAGAGGAGAGGCTGTTCCCTCCAGTCTCTGTTCTGCTGTCAGCTGTTGCACTAAATGGTAAATCCCTTTCTCTCACTGGCCTCTATTTCATATTTTAACCAGTTAATCCGAATGATAGCAAAGATTCCTTCTAACACCCAAATTCTGTGAAAACCCTTAACCCATCTTTGCTTTAGTTTTCTTATCTATGGAACAGGATGACAGTGTTCACCTTCTATAAGGTCGCCAGATAAAATACAGGATGTGCAGTTAAATCTGAATATCAGATAAACAAGGAACAATTTTTTTCATGTATGTCCCAAATATTTCACAGGATCCATAAATAATTGGAGCACTGAATGACCAAACAACATGTAGCTGGGTCAGTTTATTGAGTTTGGAGTTGTTTCTGGTCTGATGGTGATTATATGGCATTCATCTGACAAGTATTTATTAAGCATCTCCTATATGAAAAACACTGTTTAGGCCCTGGTGATACGACAGAGAATGAAATAAGCAATGTCCCTGTTTTCATTGGGCTTACATTCTAGCTAAGGAAAAAATACATAAAATGTCAGGTAATCATAAGGCTCAGAAGACTAGTAAGACAGGGTAAGGGTCAGAGACCAAAGGAAGAGACAAGGGAGGCAATTAAGGAGTCTGATTAACTCAACCCTGTGTACCTGAGAGCTCTATACAGCGCTATTTATGTACAGAAAGACCCTGATATTATGTGTAGATATCCCCGAAGATGTGTAAAAATGATGTCACTGATTCAAAATGCTCATGTACCAAATCAGGGATAAAATGAACAGTTGCTTGGATAGAAGAGACATTTAAATCATTCAGCCCAGATTTTAGCTGATCAAGGGTTGCAACTAAGTTTCCTGACAATCAGGAGAAAGTTCTGGAAGGTAATGTACTTGTTAAAAATGTGCTTCTATTTTTCAATTCTGTTTGCCAGTCTGGTTGGGTTGAGTCCTGAAAACTTTGATGTGTTTTCAAGTTTTAGCTGAAAAAAACATTAAAGGGTTTTCCTCTTAAAGATGTCTTCACCCCCACTAAGCCGCTGATTTTTGGTTCAAGGTCTTGCTGGGGTCTATTAAGTGAATGGCAGTATACCTCTCTTAAATCCCTGGCAGCCCAGAAAAGTCATCTGCATCATTGCCATTATTATCTTCATGATCATATTAGGCTTCCAGATTGCTTCTCTACTACCCCTGGTTACTGTAGTGTCTATGATCATGAGTCCCATGCTTTATAGACAATCTTGTATATTTGGTCAACTCCTTTGCTACTCAAAGTGTGGTCCCCAGACCAGCAGTACCCGTATCACCTGGGAGCTGGCTAGAAATGCAGGGTCTCAGGCTCCAACCCTGACCTGCTGAATCACAACCTGCCCTTTACCAATGTCCCAGGGGAATGCCATGCCCATTCAAGTTTGAGAAACACTGCCCTAGAACATTCTGTGTGCTTCTCTCTATTTTATCTTACACATTAGACTTCTGTTTGATTTAATATACAGGTCTCTTCTCTGCTACAAGAGTTGGATGTATGAAGCTCATTAACATCTTTCACAAGTAAAACCAGAGCAAACGATTTGTGGAGTTTCTCTTTTATCATTTTCAATTCACAGTAGTTATGTTCTTAGAAGCATCTGTGATCTTGGGTTACAACAGAAGATAATCACAGAAACCTGGGGAAATTTAGTTTTGGTGAAGGAGAAGCAGGTCTCTGAAAGTCAACTGCAGAACGTGCCCATGGAATTTTATCAGAGAACTTCTCAGGCACATTGGTGGCTTCTCCTCACATGTTGTCGCCTGAAGAATAATTGCCTCTCTGATCCTGCCAGACATAATTCCCAGCCACACAAACTGGACATCCAAATATCTGGGGCCGTGAGCTCTGTGAGAATGTGGCTGGGTGCTGAAGTCAGGATGGATGAGGGACCACGCTCTCACCAGATGACTAGGGCTTCTCTGCATCTCAGCCAGACACCAGATGAAGGAACAGCTCACCCATGTCAAGGGTTCACATGCAGTGGGGAATGTATTTACTCAGGACTCTTTCATCATGTCACCCTCCCCAAGATATTAAGCCGAGGTACTTGAGCAAGTTCTGCCTTTGAAAAGCTTGGAATCCCCGAAGGGCAGGGCATTAAGTTCGACACCCAAACAGACAATGCAGAAAGCCAAGTACAGGCACTCTAGCTGGAACTGGGAGAGAAGCTTCAGAGTCTTGGCACCAGTAAAACTCAGAACTGCTTCCAGGGTGAGCATGGACCATCTACCCACAGGTGGTGAACAGGGTGGCTGAGACAGCTGAATTAGGGTCCTTCACGTTGATGTGGATCCTTTGATCTGAGGTTGGTAAACCTTGTTACCATACTCAGTCACAAAGAGCTGCTACCCTCTTTCAGTCTGGAGGCTCAAGGGATTAGGGGAGAACTCACAAAGGTAAATTTGTAAAGGACTTCCAGGTTTCTAAGGGTGGGCCCACTGTGAACTCAGATCAATGCTTCAAGCTGGAGACCTTTGAAGGTAGATTGATCAGTCTTGTAGGGTCCGGGAGGTCACTGGACCCAACCTTCTTGTACAGACGGAGAAATGAAAGCAAAGCCCCCAGGAGGAATGAGGCTCGCCCAAGGTCCCATGTCATTTTCTGGCAGAGTGGGAATCAACACTGAGGGTTTCTGGCTCCTGGCCCTGAACTCTATCAACTTCACCTGAGAGTTTGGCTCTGCCCTGGCAGTGGAGGGGTCGTCTGTTTCACACAAGTCTGCTTCTAGAAATCCTGGGAAGGGCCTGCTTGTGGCAAGTTTGCCTCCGCATTAGCTGCAGCTTCATCTGCTGCTGGGAACCCCCTCTCTGTCTCCAAGCAGGTGCCACCTTTCTAGCCGCAGTGGAGATGCTGTCCATCAGGATGCCTTCTGGACTCCCTGGCCTTCCCTGCCTCTGGGGTCCTATGCTCCTTACCACACCCTTCCCATTTTGTTCTTGAGACAGTGGCTGCTCCCATAACCCACTCTTTCTTACTAGATTGCAAGTTCTGGGGGTCAGGAAATAAACCACCTTCCTACTGGTTGCCCTAAGTACCTAGCGTGGAGCTGGGCATAGAGTTGCTACTCGGTCAGCGCTGATGGGCATGAATGCCTGAGTGACCCTTTCTCCTTTCTTCCTTGACAGATTCAGAGCCCAGTACCTTGGACTCCCAGTCTTCGACTACCTTGTTCCTCTCCTCCGAGGAGCCAGGCCCCTCCACCGCTGCCTTGCCGTCTCCCTCCTCCTCCTGCGAGCCCCAGGCCTTTTCCCCGGGCCCCGCGGTGGCGGTGCTGCCCCCGCCGCTGCCGCCGCTCCCCGCAGCCGTGGCGCCCCCTGGCTGCGGCGCCCCCCGGCGCGCGGGCCTCTGCGCGGTCCTCGCCCCCTCCCCGGAGGCCGCCGCGCGCCTCGTCGACTGGCTGCCCGGCTGCCCCTCGGCCTCCTCTCCCGGCGTCCGCGGGGAGGAGAGGGAGCGGCCGCCACCTGTCCTCACGCCCGCCCAGGGCCCCGAGAGGGGCCGCGCCGCGCGCCCGGACGCAGCGGGCAGGGAACGGGGCACCAGGGACCCGGCCGTCTCCCCGCCGCCCTCCGCCCAGCCCGCCGCCGCCAGCTTGGAGGCCAGCGTCGGGGACATCCTGGTGGAGCTGCGGACAATGAACGGCCACCTGGACGTCATAGCGAGGGCCCTCACCAAACTGGCCTCGTCCCTGGGGCCCCAGCTCTTGCCGGATGCCCCAGATGCCAACTAATGGAGCTCGGGCGAGGCTGAGCCGCCCCGGGACGCAGGGATCCCCGAGTGCACCAGGCAGCCCTGTCTCGTCCCCAGAACAGCAGATGACTCTCGTCAGCCTACTCAGGGGACGAATAGACGCCCCCTCGCATTGCATTTGCAGATGATGCTTCTCACACTTCCTGGGCTCTCTCACGGCCGCCCCCTCCTCAGGCTCTCCCTGCCCCTCAAGTGCCCTTCTCTCGTTTTGAGCTCCGGTCACGAGAAGTGGGCCCCTGGGAAAGACGCTTGGAGACCGTCCTTTCGTGTCCCCCTCCTGTGACTTCTGAGTCCTGCGGCGCGAGCGCGAGTGCGAGCGTGTTACCAAAGCAGCAGTTCAGGGCAGCTCCCGCCTTCCTCTCCTGAGGTGTTTGATGGCATATGGATCTCTGGTGACTGTCACATGTTTCTTTTAAAAATATCCTTTTGGAAAAATACTTTTCTTTCTTTCTCATTATAACCACATTTCAATAACTTTGAAACAGAGAAATAAAAAATCTCTGATGTATTTGGATAAAAGGGGGGTATTTAAGTCTTATGAATAAGAAAATATTTTGTGTAATAAATAAAATTTTTATATCCATTTTCCGGGCGTTGCCTCTCTCTGCCACATTTCTACCTTTGCACACCCTGTTCTTTCTGCTCTCACTTGCCTGTCCCAGCTCTTCTTTACTCCTTGAGTCTGATTTCAACTTTTCTTATAATTGTGAAGAATAAGCTTCGAATGCTTCTCATGATTCTTTTCTGAAAGTCTCAGATCTTCCTAAATTTGATAAGCCCACTCTTTTCCTCTGGCCCCATGTGGAAATCAAGTCAGAAAGTGACTGGGCAATATGGAGGAAGCCAACATCCCTGGCCCCTACTCACTAGATGCCAGCAGCACCACTCTCCCCAGTTGTGACAACCAAACATTGCCAGTGTCCCCTGGTAGAGATCCACCGAGCTAGGTAGTCCCAGAAATTTGGGACAGCGCACGCCCTCCAGGATCTGGCTACGCCTAATGAGGCAGAGCTGTCCTCACCTTCCTATTTGAATTAGAATCTTAATAAAGTGTGCTCATTTGCCAGAAGCAAACGTGCTGCTTTTTCCAGAAACAAACTGAGGGTCTGAAACCACATTGCACAGGGTAAAATTCAGTCCTGAGCATTTACAGGGCTTACAGCTCATTTGCTGGGGCTGGCAGTAGCCTGGCCTCTGTACTCACAGTGCTTATCAGACTTTGATGTGCAGGAACCACCCAGAGAGCCAGTGAAAATGCACATTCTGATTTAGCAGACCCCCCGGGGTGGGGCCTGAGACTCAGCAATCCTAATGAGCTCCATGGGAGATGCTGATGCTGCTGGTCCAAGACACACTTTGAGTAGCAAGTAAGTAATGAGGGGTTGTCTGCTCTGGAATTCCTGCTGGTTCCTGCTGCCACCGTTCCCCAGGAACTTCTGCTTGTCTTTGTACCCACAGATGCCTAGATTCCTCACCCTCTCACCAAAACTTTCAAAGCAGCTCTTTGGGGGACTTTTTTTTAAGGGCAGGATGTGTTAGGTCTAGCCACCCACTTCTAAAGAAGTTTTAGTGATGTTCAATTCAATTCGACAAATATTTATTATGTCTACAATGCTCGTGCCTTGGGGACACAAAGATGAATAGGATAAGGTCCCTGCCCTCCAGGGGTTGCCAGCCTCGTGTCACATACACAGAGGGGTCATCAAGAGTACCAGTGTGTAAACAATTTGAAGGGGGTGGGGGGAAGCAGCAGGGTGTGGTGAAAACAGCACTCACACGGAGGCCAGGCTTCTTGCGGTTTGATGTTGGGGGGAGTTATTTAACCCTCTAAGCCTCAGTCTTCTAATCTGTATCTAATGGAGATAATACCTGCTCTACCAAAGCCGATCAGAAGCAGACATTGATGTGATGGGGCTTGGCACTCCAGAAAGTACTGTCCACATGCCCTTTTATGGTTATAAGGTTATTGTTACTTCCTCTGTCCTGGGCCCTGTATCATAGGTGACAAGCCTGGTTGAGTCAGAATCAGGCATTCAGGTCTGAGCTGCCCTTTCATCTCTGAGGGACTAAACAATTCTTTCTTTTCCTTTTCAGGAGAAAATCCATGCCCCAAAGTGACTGCCCTTTGGTCTGCCCTTTAGCTGAAGAAACAGCCGAACTGGCATTCAGCTACAGCCCTGGGAGCATCGGGTTTTCACTCATTTGTTCATTTGAACAGTCTATTATTCTGATTTTAACTGAATTCTTTTGCATTAGATTAAAAACAACAAAAAACTAATTATTTCAGGAACGAAGAGGGACTGGCATATAGATCATACAGATCCAGTAGCTGATCCCTTTGGCCAGAACCCACCTAGGTAGTTTGTGAATATAAAACCCACCCAAAGTTCCACCACTAAGAGATAACCACTGTCAATATTTTGGGAACTACTCTTTGAAACATTTGTGTCTATGTACAAATACCTGTGTGTGTGCAATTTTACTTCATGTGATCACAGTATGCCTGCTGTTCTGTAAACTTTTTTTTCTTTAATACTGATAATAGATGGAAATCTTTCTATTTAAAAAGTATGTTATATATGAAGTAAAATTTACTTAACCAATTTTCTATTTATGCTTCCAATTTTTCCTTACTATAAGCCATGCTGTAATAAATACATCCGAGCATACATGTTTTTATTCTTCTGTAATTATGACATTAAAGTAAATTTCAAGAGGTATGATTGCTGGGTCCAAGGGCATACACACCTACTTCTGTTCTTAGGTTACTGCTGTGGCTTCATCAAGGTTCAAAATGCGGAAGTGAATAAATGGTAGGAGGAACATGGAGGTTATAGAGTGACTCCATTCAAGAACTTGGAAAAAAACAAGACTGTTTTCTAAAGGTTAAACTTTAAAATCAGTGCATGGTGGGCCAGAGCAGAGATGTGCAAACCATCTTGAAGAAATGAGTCGTGGATGGTCACTCAAATGGTGTATTAGTCATGGTCTAGTCAGGATACAGCAACCATCCAGGTTTTTCACAACACGGGATCTAAGTCAGCAACCAGAGACAAGGGTGCTGGAAGCGCTGGAGGAGCAATGGAGGTAAGGTAAGGTTACCCAAAGACTAGCAGCTTCAGGAAAGCACTACCAGCCCCGGGCTGGAGGAGCCAAGGGGGAACAGGCTCCTTGGGACCTGGGATCAATGTGATTCCAAGGTCCTGGCCATGGAACTGAGCTGCTTCAGCAGGAACCCAGGAGTGGCACTGGTGGCAGGCCACAGCCCCTGACACTGCAGCCACTGCCACTGTCACCAATGGATGTTAACAGGGCTGTCATGACTGCCTCAGACCCTGCCAGAGACCAGAGGGAAAGGGAGAAGGATACTTCTCTTGCCCTCCCACCATCCAGTCTCCTGCCAGCGCCTCCCCTTCACAGACTCTAACTGGAAGTTTGTTGGAGGGAGTCTGGGAAATGCACTTTGTGAGGGCTCATCTCCCTGTGGCAGATCAGTGCAAAGAATGGCGAGATTGTAACTAATAGCAAGTGGGAAAGTGACCAGTGCAAGCTGTACCCTGAGTCAAATCAGTGGTATACCCAAAGAAAGCAGCTGCTAGTCAGAGAAGGAGCTTGGGCAGCCACGGAAGCACCACAGAAGGGGCACCATAGAGACCAACATGGGCAGTGCTCATGCCTGAGCGGAGGGCTTGACCCTCTGGACCTAGCACAGGTAGAGCCCCATGGTGGACACAGCACCCTGGCTGTCCTGGTCCATGCCACTCAGCAGTCAAGAGCATGCTATGGGAGACTGCCCCAGAGAGATGGCTCTGCTGCTGGGTGCAGACAGGTTGGGTTTCTCAGCCTTCTCGATGGGCTGTTAGGCTCTGGGTAAGAGTCAGGTAATCAGTGTGTATTGCCACTCTGCGAGACAGGAAGCCAGCCTGTCCCTAAGACATACATCTTCATCCATTTGTGCTGCTATAGCAAAGTACCTGAGACCGGGCAATTTATAAACAGAAACTCATTTTCTCACCATGCTGGAGGCTGGGAAGTCCAAGATCAAGGAATTGGCATGTTCGGTGTCTGGTGAAGGCCAGCTCTCTGCTTCCAAGACGGTACCTCTTGCTGTGTCCTCACATGGGGAAAGGTGGAAGGGCAAAGTGCAAAAAGGGCCTTGCTAGTGCCCTCCAGCCCTTTTTAAGGGCACTAATCCCATTCCTGAGGGTGCAGCCCTCATGACATGATCACGTCCCCAAATACCCCACCTCTTAATATTATCACAGTGGGTCTTAAGTTCCAACATATGAATTTTGGAGGGACACATACATTTGAACCATAGCCATATACCTCCCTGGGACTGGCTCTTGGCCATCTTTCTTTATTGAAAGGACATCTGCACTGACATTGATCAAGCTCCTATCACGTGTCTGCCCCGTGCTGTGTGCCCTAAACACAGAATCTCATTTACTTCTCACAGCAACTCTGTAAGAGAGGTTGGGAGCTAGGGCCCATAACACCATTTCACTGGTCAGGAAATTGAGGCACAAAGAGGTCATATGACTTGTCCATGGTCACGCAGCTGGTAACTAACAGAGCCTGGGTCTGTCTGTTGCCAAGGTCCTGGCTGTGCCACCACTTTCAGTAGCAGGTCAAAGCCCCAGGACTGTTTAGCTGCCTTTGGCTGGTGGCTCTCCCATGGGTGGTAGCAAAGTTGCTCTCTGGAAGTATTGGATCTCTGAAAAATGAGAAAGTGCCAGGAAAGTGGAAAATAAGGGACCTCCCCCTCCCCCATTTCTCCTTCTCCAGCTGGCTCCTGTGTCAGTATCAATGGCTTTGTACATATTGGGGGTGGGGAGGGAGAGAAGGAGGTGCTGGAGGACAGGACAAGGCACAGGAAAGATGAAGAGAGGCCAGGAGGATTGTGCCTACTTGGTGGCCTCTAGATTCTTTAAGGGCAATGTTATTGTATGTACAGGGTGACTTGGCTGTTACTATATTTTGTTTCCTTCCTCCCTCACTCCAGCAACCAACTGACCAACTCTGCCTAGAGAACCGGAAAATGCAGGGATTTCTGTAGGTCTCTGTGGTGACTGCATTAGCATCCCCAGGCCCAGCACATTTACTATTAAATTATTATTAAGCCTCCTATAAAGCAAGGTCCCCACTACTCCTTTGCTCAATCAGGTTGACTACAAACGTTGCTTTTATGGATGAGGCTGACTGCATACCCAGTGGGTTCAAGCCATTTCCATAAAGCATATGTGCAAAGACCCTGCTGAGGGGCCACCAGGAGCACCGTCCAAGGCTCTCAGCTCCAGCTTCTTCCTCCACAATGCACAAAGTACTGTTTCTCTTGCCCACATGCTTGCTGGAGGGTTCTAACTCTCTGGCCCAGCCTTCCCTTCCGGAGTGGGCACTGTATCCTGTCCACCCTGTCCCCACAACGCCAAACATGTATCCAGGCATGTAGCTGGTGCTCAATAAATGTTGATGGAGGAAGCGATCCTGGGGCCCAGTCTGGCAGGGGTGAGCGCCATCTCCTGCTTCCTGAGGGCCGCCTGGATGGAGATGAAGACGTGTCCGCCGGCCAGTCTGGCGCTGGCCGAGGAGGGAAGGTCATGACGACCTGTCTCCGTTGCAGCTTCCAGGCCTCGCCTTTGCTTGTTTTCTGGGAGCCTCGGTGTCTGCCCACAATGGCATGGCTCCTGCAGCCGCCCGGATTCTTGGCGTGGTGTGCGGGCCGCATAGCTTGTTCCCGTGGTGAGCGTGGCAGAGATGGCCGGCGTCCCCAGGCAGAGCAGCGTTCCTCCTGGGTCTCCCTGAGCAGGACTGGTGCCACTCTGCTCCCAAAAGGGGGGTTTCTGATGGGGGGTCATCACCTCAAACTTGGCTGTGCTTTTGAACAAATATTTTGAACAAATATAACAGATTTTTATTCACTCCTTTCTCTTACATCCCACTTGGTTGCCAAAAGGGTTTGAGATGCCTACATGGAATATCACATTAGGAGGGAGCCTGGACATCATCGGACCTGACCCCCTTCCCCACACAGACAGTGGAAAGGTCACAAAGATCAAGTGACTTGTTCAGGGGTTCTGAGCAAATGTAGAGCCAGGCTGGGATGAAACTTCACGTCTCCTGAGGCCTGTGTTCTTTCTACTGCAGCACTTCCTGGCTCCTCTTGGGTGGTTTTTCCATTGTTACATCCACCCCAGAAAGGTGAAGTGTGGAGGGATGGGACTGCCTGGAACTGACAGGCCACCTCCTCTACCATAGCCTTCTCCCTTGAGAGTGAACACATACACGCGCGCACACACGCACACACAATCACTTGTGCTCATGCACGTGCATGGACACACATTGGGAGTGAATCAAAATTTTTAAATAAAAAAAATATTTAGTTTGTCTAAATCAAGGGTTAACAAACTGTGGCTGGTAGCCTATTCTTGTATAGCTTGTGAACTAAGAATGACTTACACATTTTTAAATCATTGTAAAAAAGAAAGGATATGTGACAGAGACTGGATGTCACCCCAAAATATTTGCTCTCTGACCCATGCAGAAAAAGTTTGCCAATCCGTGCCCTGGACGATCCATTCGATGTTCACCCAACAAAGGTTAATAGTCTTCCTGGGATATTGAAGACTCCCTCTTTATGCGTAGATCTGGTCACCTTCATAGGACAGAGACTCTAAAATTTAGATTTTGCAGTTTTCTTTCTTCATCTATCAGATGCCTATGACTTTTCTGAGAGGTTTCTTGCTGTTGCTCGATTTTCCTCTCCTCAGGATAAATCATGTGGTGGAAGCTTCCAAAGGTGCGTTAGGTAGGGGTCGAGGCTGGTAATGGGCATTTACTGCTGGAACCACTGTGGGGCAGACTGGCAGGGGACACTGCTGCCCAAGGTGCCTGACTTGGCCTGGGCTGACCGGAGGTGGGGGCTGGGAACAGACAGCTGTGAAAAGGAAAATGTCTTTCCCATCACAGAAAAACATAAAGATGCTTGTGCTTTGAGTACCTCTATTTCCTCTCCACCGTGGCAGGCTTCTCAACCAGTTCCTGTCTAGCCAGGCCACTTATTTCTTTAGAGTCACTGAACCAGAATAACCACAAATCAAGCTGGAAGTGCATGATAACCCGCTGAACTCTGCACGGCCTTGGCTGGGCTGCTTCAGGCGAACACACGCTGTCCTGGTCCCTGCAGCTGTGAAATATCCAGAGAGCGTCCAACAGCCGCCGAAGCTCTAGCCTCAGGCTAGTTACCTCCACAGTCAGAGAAGGAAAGAGGAAAAAAAAAAAAAAAAAAAGAAAAGAAAAAAGTGGCAGACGCCCGGAACCACAAACATTCAAAACTGTCGTAGCTGTTCACAGTTGTTAAAGATTTACAGGCAAGCTGTTTGGAGTTTAAATATGAGATGACACCAGGAGCCTCTAATGTAGAGTGGAGCTTCAAGCCTGATACGGGGGCAGAAAATGGTCTGTGAATTCCCCTCTTTGAGATGTTAGGAGCTCTGTTCTATTGACTGCAGGCAAGGCTGCAGCCATGGTGCACTTCGCAGGCTCATAAATATAACATTATTGGACAAAAACCCCAATCCTTCTCCAACTGATTAGGCCCAGATTGGTCAGCCCATAAATCAATGCTGAATAAGAACTATAAAGTTGTGAATCAATGTGTCCCAGATCTCCGAACTGGAATGAAAAAGCTATTAGCTGGAGTTCTTCCAAGATCCGTCTTTTCATCCTCCTCCTCCCACCAGCTCCATACTCTAGTATGCTCGTTTTAAAAGACCTCTCTTTTTTGCTCCTTGGCCTGGCCACGGACAGCATTTCAGGGCAGGAAATTCGGTCTCGAAGTGAGGAAACTAGAGGCCATCCTGTTGCGTTTCCACTTAGGGTTGATCTGTAAGTCTACTCTGTCTTCCTGGCCAGGGTCTCCACCTGTGGTCCTGTGGCCAAGAGGTAGTAGCATTTGTCATCGTGTCATGGAGACAGGAAGGGAACAAGATGCTCCACATGTGATTAGCACATAGTGGGTGGTCAGGTCATGTTTGGTTGCTGAATGAATGTTTAGATCCAATTAATTTAAAGGCTCCAAACTCGTGCATTGAAATACTAAATATAGTAATCCATTCTTCTCTTAGAACTGCACATCAGGTTAAAAAATGCCTTTTTGGATCTGGGGCCAAGGTGGTCTGTGTGGGTGCTGCCTACATATGCTCTGAGGGCGTTGCTTGTCCCGGCTCCTCTGCAGCTCCAAAGCAAAGTCTGTTTTCTCTATCCCCCTTCTCCATCACCCCGCTCTCCAAAATATACTCTCAGGGTGACCTTCCCCTCTCTCAAGACAGCCCCATTTCAGAGACACAACCTGCATACCCACCTCCCCCTCATAAAGGCTCGTTGTTAGGGGCCTGCTCACCTGGACTGGGGGCTCTTAATCTTCCCCAGTCATCCCAAAGCTGAGCTTGCCTGCCACCATCTCCCTGTAGGGGAGAACACATACATGGCTCTACATGAATATCCTGTGCTGGTGGCCTCCTTGTTTTCCCCAAACACAGACTCCAAGGGCTGGAAGGGACCTCAGTCCCACCCAGTTCCATCTGCTCATTTGGGGAAATTGATACTCAGAGAGGGCTACTAACTTGCCTGCTGTAGGACTCGGGCTTCTTGCAACCCATTCCATTTCATCCTGAAGCAAGCCTTGGCTAACTGCGTTCCTGTTCTTCTCCCCTACAGAGAAAGAAGGTCCCTTTCAGGCTCCCCCAAAGCTGGTCTTAAAGCATGGTTTCTGTACAGATGGCTGTTTCCTATGGACACTTTAATTTCTTCCTTGTTCTTCTCTCTCTTTGTTCTGACTTACAAGACCACGAACATGCAAGCCCAAGACCCCAGAGGAAAAATTCTCTCTTCCAGTGTGTGCCTCTAAGAGCAATGGGGCTACTGACAGCAATATTTGACTAATGAGCTCCATTTTGGTGTTTTACCACTAGCGGTCATAGAAAACTAGCAGGATGTGTCTAGGGAAACAAATTTTGTAGGGTTAGCTAAATTCATACCACCCACTGCACAATAGCAGCACTGTGCAGAAAAGGCAACCTTGAAACATGTTCAGTTTTACGTTACTGTGAGACACCAAGTCAGGTAAAGGGCCATTTCTGCAGCTGAAGGATTTATATTTCTCCCTGTTAACCTTGGTCCTCCTGGATCTTCCACCTTTCAAAAATTCTGACATCATCTCTCCATTTTCTAGGAAGACATTCCACCCCCAAAATGAGCTATAAGAAATAATGTGACCATTGACAGAGTAAAAAGGCAACCCCCAGAATGGGAGAAGATATTCATGAATCATACATCTGTTAAGGGATTAGTATCCAGAATATATAGAGAACTCCTAAAACTCAACAACAAAAAACCAAACAACTTAATTAAAAAAAAAAGGCATACTACTTTAAACAGGCACTTCTCCAAAGACATACAAATGGCCAATAAACACATGAAAAAATGCTCAACATCACTAATCATTATGAAACACAAATCAAAACCATAATGAGATACCACCTCACATCCATTAGGAGGCTTCTATTAAATAAATAAATAAATAAATAAATAAAATAACTAAGAAAATCACAAGTGTCATTGAGAACACACAGGAATTGGAACCTTTGTGCACTGCTGGTGGAAATGTAAAATGAAACAGCTGCTTTGTAAGACAGTATGACAGTCCCTCACAAAATTAAAAATAAAATTGCTGTATGATCTGGCAATTTATTTCTAGGTCTATACCCAAAAGCATTGAACACAGCATCTCAAAGAGATATTTGTACACCTATGTTCATAACAGCATCTTTCACAATAGATAAAATGTGAAAGCAACCCAAGTGTTCATTGATGGATGAATGAATAAGCAAAATATGGTATATACACACAATGGAATATTTAGTCATAAAAAAGAGGGATATGGCATATGCTACAACAAGGATGAACCTTGAAGACTCTATGGTAAGTGAAATGAGCCAGTCACAAAAAGACAAATACTGTATGATTCCGCTTACATGAGGTAGTTAGAATATTCAAAACCATAGAGACAGAAAGTAGAGTGATAGCTGCTAGGGGCTGGGGGAGGAGGAATAGGGAATTATTATTTAATGGGTAGAATTGCAGTTTTACGAGATAAAAAGGTTCTGGAGATGGATGGTGGCAATGGTTGCGCAGCAACACGAGTGTATTTAACACCACTCAACCGTACACCTAAAAATTGACACGGTCAGTTTTAGGTTATATGTATTTTACCACAATAAAACAATTTGGGAAAAATGCCATAAACTTTTAATAATCTAAAGAAAATGCCTCCCTTAGGATGCTATTTTCAAAAAATGCAGTCAGAATTCTAAATACATGGTACACCATTTTATAATTTCCCCCCAAAATGTAATCATGCTTTTTGGACATAACTCTTCTACCAGCAGACCTTTGATTGAGTGTGGATGTGATGAACACTACTTTCTAGAGAATCTATTTTAGCCACCTAATGCTTCTTTTAGCCCCTAGTCTGAGGACTCATGCAGAGGGAATGTGAAAGAGTGTAAATATGACCCTAATTCTTCACCTCCCCATGTATCCATGGCCTTTGCCAAGTAAGTTTGTATTGCCTTCCTCCAGTGCTGCTCTGGGCTTAGTCGCGAACCTGTTTTGGCGAACAGGTAAAGTGGAAGCAACCTGTGTTTGTTGCAAAGCTGGACCTCAGGAGGCTGTGCAGGCTTCCTCTTGCTCGCTGTGCTTCTGCAATTGCCAAGACAACATGCTTGAGCTAATCTACTGGAGGAGAAGACACTGAGGAGCAGAGCCCAGCCATCCCAGTTGTCCCTGCCGAGGCCAATCTAGATCAGCCAACCGCCAGCCAACTCCCAGACCTGTGAGTCAGCCCAGCCAAAGTTAGCAGAGCCTTTTAGTGGATTCTCATCTAACCCTAGACCTTTACAGCTGCATGTCTCTGAGATTTTGTGATTGTAAGGCAGCATTACTGTGGAAATAGATGACTGATATGAGGAATTACCCCACACACTTTTTAAAATCACTCCTTTTATCTTTGTTTCAATCAGCTAGTCACATACACCTTCTAGACACTGTGAAGTGTCTAATCTAATGTCCATTCTTCCCTTCTTCCTTACTGGCAGAACAACGTGCCCAGCTAAGAACATACACACCCCAGCTTCCCTTGCAGAAAGGAGTTACCACGTGATGCTCTGCCAGCCAGTGAGGAGCTCGTGAGGTATTGAGTGGAGTTCCTTGCAGGAGGGTGTGGACTCCTTTTGCCCTTTTCCTACTTTCTGCCTGCAGTGAGAATCCAATGCTGGAGAATATTATGACCCTGAGGTGACAGCACAAGCTAAGAATGGTTGAAAGGAAAGACAGACAGAGCTTGGGTCTCTCAGGTGTGCCCATGGTAGCAGCCCTGCCTGGGCTGTCTTCTTTATGGACTTCTAGTTACATGAGGAAAATATGACTTCTCAACTCTTTATGCCACTGTTTTTCAGGCTTTCTTCCTCTTGGCTTATTCTTATCCTTGATACCTCATCTGGAGAAAGTGCTTAGAGCAATTAAATAACGGTGTGTTCTAAAGATATTTTACAGAAAATATGACTGCTAATTACTATATAGTTTCATCAATTATACACAGAAAATAACAATAACATCCATGCCTTTATATTGGTTTGCATTTTTCAAAGTTCACAGTATTCTATATACTAGAGGAAACTGAGGCAAGGGGAGGTTACGTGAGCTGTCTAATGTAAAACAATGTGTTAGTGAAAGAGCTGGGGAGGGACTTGAAAATAGGTTCCTCAGGGTTCCTGAGCAAGGCGCTGATGTGTGTCTCAATTAGGCCAAACTACAGTGATCGAACTTCTGTATCTGGGGCTGTGAGTGCCCTCCACTCAGGGAGACCAAAGACACTGAATCCTTTTAACTTTGCATGGATAAACCAAGACTGAAAGTCACCATAGTTCAGGACAGGCTTGTTTACAGGAAAGGAGAGAAGGAAAAAAGGTCAACTTGTTGCCATTTACATTCACAAAATCATTTGTACAGTCCTTTCTGCTCCAGAGTGAAGTAGAGTCAATTGGTTACAGATCTGTCTTCCCAGAGCTTCTGGGTGAGCTCCTCAAGAGCACAACCAGATGTTCTTTGTTTATGTATCCCTGGCAGGGCCGCTGGGTACAGTTGTGTGGGTTGGTCACTGCCCAAGTGTCCCTGGCCAAGGAGTGAGTGAAATTCACACTCATCAGTAATATGTCCCATGGGATTGTGATACACCAAGAGGAAGTGTTTTTTCCTAATTTTCCCATAGGTACTCTATGAAATAGTAGGAGCCCTGGTCCTTGGCACCTGAAGCACGGTACAGCTGCTTATTTGACAAATGAATGCCCCCTCAGATGATTGCTTCTTTCTGAAGCTCACTTTGACCAGGTTTTACTACCAACAACATGTTTTTCAGGGGTGGGAGATGGTGGGTGTGACAGACGTTTAAGAGTTTTTCTTCTCAAGTTGCCACAGAATACTCACAGAAGTGGAGCAGCAATTTCCATGTTCGCAGAATAGGAGGAAAAAACAGCTGCCATTTATTTATTAGGCACTTATCATGTGTTAGATAAAAAGCACTTTACATTCACTACCTCATATAATCCTTACAGGAAAACTGTGAGGTAGATTCTATTAACACACCCACTTTAAAGATGAGAAAACTGGGGTTCCAAGAAGTCAAGCAAAGGACTCGAAGACATACAGCTAGTAAGCAATGAACCTTGGATTTGATCCCAAGATTGTCTGATTCAAAGGTCTTTGCTCTTTGTCCTGCATTTTCCTAAACATGTATATTTCTTGTCATTGGTGCAGGTGTAGCAAAGATAGTGGTATTCTCCAATTATTCCATGGACTCTCCTAAATTTTCCACTCTCGCTTGCAATGAGGTTGAGGCTGTATGATTGGGTGCTTCCAATGGGATGTAGGCAGAAGTGATGTACAACCAGTCTCAGGCATGACATTAAGAACATTCTGGGTGAACCATCATCTCTCTCTTCCTTTGCTACAGTTATCCTGGAAACCAGATGTTCAGGTGGTGCCATCTCAAGATGGAGGGAGTCTGGATCCCTGAATCACTGCACCGAGGAGAATTGCCCTGGAGAGCTACCCAACTCACATCTGACTGTATGTGAACAAGAAATGACTCGTGTTATTGGAGCATAGTGTAACTTAACCTAACTAATGTAGCAGAAGTGATAAGAATAATTTTATATATTTATTTCATATAATCATTTACACTGCACAAAATCCTTTCTTGATCCTCTTAACAACCCTGAGAGATAAGCAGGGATAATGAGCCCCATTTTATAGGGAAGGAAACCGAGGCTTAGAGAAGTGAAGAGATTTGCTCAAGACCACACAGTTGGAGGTGGTCAAACCAAGGTTAAGCTCTTGGTATTTTTCCCACACTCTACAATTTTATAACTTCCTAGCTTGATGTTATAAAAGCAAGCAATAACCTCAGAGGGAATGAGGGTCCCACTGTAGAGAGTTCTGCAGATTAAATTAAACACCTTCAAGGACTAAAAGGCTAGGTAGCCAGTACGGACAGGTGTAATACATTCCAATAGTTCATATTCTTAAGTCAACAAGCTGCTGGCGTCCTGTGGCTGCTCAGACTCCTGGGTGGTCCTGGAGGGGAGTCCCAAGCCTAGCTCTCCAGCAGTCCAGTGTGTAAATCTCCAACCCGAATCACAGACTTTGAATTAAAGACAAAATGTCACATGCCCTGGATGAAAACCTTGAGTCTGTCCAGGAGAATCTGGGACCTAATTTTCTTTCCTTGCCCCCCATATGACAATAGTCATTTGATTTTTTTGAGAATTCTTTATAGTGTACAAAACGCACTCTTTATTATCTCATTTAATTCTCAAGAAATCTTCTCTTTTTGGGGGGGGTTGAAACTAAGAAAGATTGACTTGCTGTAAGATAATGACAGGGTTCTGCCTCTGATAACAAAACCTGCCATTTATTGAGCACATACTATGTGTACTGTCTCTTTCAATCCTACAGTCCTCCAAGGTTGCTACACTGTGCCAGATTTACAGTGAAGAATCTGAGGAAAGAGAAGTTTTAAAACTTGCCCAAGGACACTCAGCCAGGAAGCCTTCCAGTGGGGATTCATGAAACCTAGAAGTTCCCAACAAAGACAAAAAAGGGACAGTTGGGAAGTAGGTCCACTCAATTAGCCCATCCTCTACTCATGATGCCCTACAAATATCCGTGTCCCCATTACATTCCGGAAAACTTATTAGCCATAATCGATATAAAACTTCCTTAAATCTATTCTGGTTTTTGATCTTACCTCCTCTCAGGGAAGGGAATCCACAATTCTATGAGGTCCCTTTTGCAAGAAGTACAGTTTGCATTTAGTTGACCTCCAGTAATCTCTACCAAGAAGAGGCCGGGAAACTCCTTGTTTAAGTGTCTTCTTCATAACTTTGTAAATGCTGATCTTGTCCATTTTCAGTCTCTCTGACTGACTAAAATCTCCAATCTTTTTTCTCTCTCTAAGTCAAGCTCCTGAAATCTTCTCCCAAAGACTTGGTGAGCTGTAAATAGCCTGAATGTGACAAGGATCCAAGTCACCTCTGCTTGTGGTTATTTGGAGTCCTCCATTCCTTGGTATGGTTGAGTCCTCGACTCTCACTCTCCTCTGCAAAGCTCAGGCTACACAGACAGGGGAACTTCCTTAAACCGAGGTTTCCCTGCAGGGCCTCCAGCCCATGCTGTGCTCTGTGCAGATGACCCCTTAGCATTGGCATTAAGGCAAGACTGCTCTGCCAGCTTAGTAGATGCTCCTTGACCACAATCAGATTTTCCAGCCCTTCTGTATTGGCTACTGCCCAGTCCTGGTGGGTCAGGGTCTGACACTCCTTTCTGTGCAAATCCCCCCACCCTACCACCTCTCTGCCTTTGCTCCCTGGTCCAGAATGCACCCTGCCTCCCTCCCAACTCCTCACATCTAGGTAATTCCTTTTCATTCTTCAAGGCTTATTTTAGGGCCCAACCCCTCCAGAAAGCCTTTTTAACTTCCCTGTCCGCTCCGTGAGAGGAGCCATGGTATTCTTCGTATATCTCCACCGTTACTCCTAACACGTGGGGTGGTGGTTGTCTTCATGGAGTGTTTCTGCCTCACTAGACTCTGGACTCCACAAGCGGAAGGGCCAGGGCACTTGGCACATGGTAGGCCCCCGATACTCTCGTTAAATGGATAAGCAAATAATTTCAGTACAATGGAAAACAAGGGGAGCTCAAGGGAGTGACTGATTCCAGCTGGGGAATTTGGAAATGGCCTGAAAGAAAAGACACAAGACTCGGGGCTGCATGTGGAGGGAAACAGGGCTTGTGGGAGGGGCGTGGGGAGAGGCTACTCTCAGGTTCCTCTTCCTCAGGGGGACATATCCTTCCCTGAGTGTGGCAGGTCCCAGCCCCCGGCTGGTTCCCTGTGATCACCTGATTTCTGTCTCTGTGGTGTTGGGCAGGAGCTGAGCTATTTCAAAGAAAATGTAGTCAACAGCCTTCAAGAAAAGCATATTGAGAATTTATCAGAGTGAGAAGCTGTGTGGCAAGATGAGTCAGCCACAGACTCCACCCTCAAGTGGTTTTACAGTCTAGTAAGGAAGCAAGTACAGTCTGGCTTTTTTAACTTTTATTTTTTGCTATTTTATAGCCGTATTAGTCTGCATCACTATAATGTTCATGTGGGGTTACAGGTCACAGGGAAAGCAGATGTACCTCACACGCTCGCTGGTGTGGTCTGAGAAGCTTTATTGTCCCCGTGTCCTGATCATCAAGCCCGTTACTACTGGTGAGCGATGCTGCAGCAGTGCCACATCCAGGGCACAGGTCCCCCTGGGCTTGAAGAGCGGAGGCATGAACCACCAGGGCTCCAAGGTCACCGCTGCTGCCCTCCTGAGCCCCTCTTCTTCTGGGTCTCTCTTGGTCCCTGTAGAAAGTTTTCCTTTCCCCTGGCGATCGATGCTGGAACCAGGGAGGGTCAGAGGCTCTGCAGTTCAGGAAGCAGAATGGTACACTTAGAACAAGTGGAATTTCAATTATAGGTATTCAAGGGGGCAGGAACAACTCCAGATGACCATGATTTGTGATGAAGAACCTCAAGAAGCCCCTCAGCCCACTTGGTAGTGTGCATGAGGAGTGGTAAGAATGATGCACACTCCTGCCTGTGCGGGGGACTGCGACTCAGCAGTCATAGGGACCAACTAGTGATACACAACAGCGTGAATGAGTTTCAAAATAATGGTGCCGAGTAAAGGAAACCAGAGGAAAAAGCATGCGTATTGTATGATTCCACTTAAATAAAACTCTGGAAAATGCTAATTAATCTCTAGTGAATAAAAGCAGAGCATTGGTCGCCTGGGGAGGAGAAGGAGAGAGAAGGAGGGATAAGAAAGGGCCACAAAGAAACTTACGGGGGATGAATATGTTCATCATCTTGATTGTGGCAATGGTTTCATATACATATGTCAAAAATTATGAAATTGTTCACTTTGAATATGTGCAAATTATCGTATGTCAATTATACCTTAATAAGCCTGTTTAAAAAATTTTTTTAAATTTATGTACATTTTGACCCAATAATTCCATTTCTAGGAGCCCTCCTAAGGTGAAAATCGAAGAAGTGCACAATTTATGTTCAATATCGTCAGCACATTGCTTAGAACAGTGGAAAAAGGAAAACAGCCTAGGAGTTCAATTAGAGGGGATAGTGAAATAAATTAATGCTTAAATAAATTCTAGATGATGGTGGAACACTCTGTATCCCTTTAAAATAATAAAATATTATTTACTATGGCAGAGAAAATGTTTATCATGTAGTGTTTGGTGGAAAGCCTGTTTACAAAACAGCATGAACATTAAGATATCAATATGTTACAAAATAAAGATACCTGTAGAAGAAAGACTGGAGGATTTGTACAACATATCCACAATATTTCTAGATAAGAGGTGGGGGGTCACATTTTCTTCTTAGTGCTCTTATGTGTTATTCAAATTTTCTACTTTTGAAAGGTATCAATTTTAAAGTAGAAAACAGCATAAAACAATAAAAGATTTTTCTTTTTCTTTTTTTGGTGAAGGCTCCACAGCCTCTGTGCTCTGTGCGGAGGCTTCAGGAGAAGGACCTGTCCCTCTTATCATCTCTACTCCCATTGCGAAGTAGGTGCTATCCCTTGGCCATGCAAGAACTCTAGAAAGCTGGAGAATGTCACCTCCTGGGACCTTGCAATCCTGTCTGGGCTCCTGTCCTGGCACTCCTTCTTGGCTAGCTGCACACTTAGCATACACAAGGGGCCACTTGCTCCCTGTGCTGTCAGTGGCCATACCTGGGCAAAGAGTGTTGTGGGCAGGCCAGGGGGGTCTGGGCATTGGGAAAGGAGGCAAACCTTGGCCTTCCTTGCTCCTTTCCAGCTCCGTTTCTCCTGGTTAACTGCAGCTCTAGGAAGCACTCAGAAAGCAAATCATCAGGCATTGTAGCCTTGCCCAAGCCAGAGTCTATTACCTTCCAGCAAAAACTGTGGCCACACTAGTGAAGCTGGGTACAGCTTGAGCATGTAGGTTGGCCTTACTTTCCCCAGCCCCCTTCTCTATCTTTCTTTTGCAACAACAGAAACCAAGGAGGACTGAAAGGAACTCCTAGCTGCACACTTGTGGAAAGCAGGTGGCTTCCTTTGTCCTGGATGTGCTGCTATCTGGGTTGCTAGCTGGCCCCAGTGATGTCAGTCCCTAGTCTAGACCAACTAGCTGAAATCAAGAAGTTTAGCACTTTGAAAATGTACCCATTTGGTCTTTTGAGGATGACAGGGGTTGGAAGATCAGAGATGTCTCGTCCTGGGTGGCTGAAACTGAGAGATTACTGCTGAGTGAACAGTGGAATCAATCAAAACCAGAAAGGTCTATGACCTGAAAACTCGGTTTGTCCAGGTGGGTGGAGAGAGGCCTTTGGGGGCAAATCCAGATGTAGACCATCGGTAGCCCTGAATGTATGGAGGGGAGGGTAATATTATAGATGGACTGTTCAACTTCTATGAGGTTCACTTTGCTCATCTGTAAAATGGGATATGAACACCCATGTTATAGGATTCACATGGAAGGCTGTTCATGTTGTATATCATTCACTTATGTAAAAAAACATTGATTGAATACCTGTTCAGGGCTTGGTGCCATGATTATTGCTGAAAAGAGACTAAAGAATCACAAAACATGGTACTCTGGGATCTTTCTCTGGAAAGAGAAGGAAATGCACATAAACAAGACAAGATGATGACTTTAGGACCAGGATGAGTGAAACGGAAGATCAGTACTTGGGGAGTGCAGAATGGGTGAGATCAGTTTGATTTGGCAGGTGGTGTGTGTGTGTGTGGAGTGAGGGAGGGTTGGAAAATATCTTACAAAATGGATAGATGTGGGGTCTTAGCCCAGCCTCACAGTTTGGGTGTCAGGGTTGTTCACAGGAGAGTGAGCAGACAGGCCCTGCGGAGTGGAGGGTGCTGCTGAGTGGCATTCATTCATTCATTCATTCATTCATTCATGCAACAGATCTTAACTGAGTGCCTACTATTGCCAGGCATTATTTTGAACCCTGGAGATTCAGTGGTGAACAAGGTGGAAAACAACTCCCATCTTATTGCAATTTGCATTCTAAAGAAGGAAGATAAAAAATAACTAATAAGTAAGTTATATGTAGGAGCAGTTCTCAAACTTTTTGGTCTCAGAACCCCTTTATATTCTTTAGAATTATGAGGACCTCAATGAGCTTTTTTTATGTAAGTTGTAGCTATTGATATTTATAATAGTAGAAATTTGAACACAGAAATTAAAAATATTTATATGTGAATACTTAAAAATAATAAGATACACATTGCATGTTAGTACAAATAACATATATTTAGTGAAGAATTACTATTTTTTTCCAAAACAAAAATCTAGAGAAAGCAGTATTTTCTACAGTTTTGCAGATTTCTTTAATTTATAAGTGGAAGACAGCTGGATTTCATATCTGCTTCTGTATTCAATCTGTGCATTTTGTTTTGGCTGAAGTCGATGAAGAAAATCTGGCATCACACAGACATGCAGTTGCAAAAGGGAAGAAGAGTATTTTAATACTCTTTTCATTTAATTGTGGATATTCTTCTTTGATACTACCCCAGAACTCAACAAGGAGAATCTTAAAGGTCAGTTACAATGTCAAATTTGAAACTATATAACACTCTGTTTCATTAAAATCCATTGGTTTATCTTGCACTTTGAATGTGCATTTTACCCATTCATTATGAAATGATTATTTGGAAAGTATAGGTTCACTAAGTGATGCAGACTTTCCAAATGTTAATACATTTCATTATCTGATCCCCCAATCACACTTATTAATATCCTCCCCAATCTCATCAGAAAAGCCTTTAAGTATTAGGAAGTGGCAGATTCAAATTTTCAAAATTAATTTTTGCTCAAAAGCCTGTATTTTATCTTTGGAAATAAATACCATCGGTTATGTTCCAGAATATGCCTGTCAAACTCCCAAGTCTGAATAACCATAACTTTTCTGTCCATAGTCATTCTTGCAACTAAAAACATGTTCCATGAAGAAAACAGTGAGTTCAACTTGCAGCTCTTTCGTCTCAAGGAAAAGGACAAGCGCTTTTCCTTGTGACAGCCATCATACTTTGGTAGCTGCAGAAGGGCTTTACACACACTTCTCAGAGTATTAAAGAGACGTGTACTAAAGGGTGAAGATTTAATAAAAGTTGATAATTTGTACAGTTTTCTCAGGGACATTCTTAAATGGAACTAGCACCTTTTTTATGATGAGTGTGTGGCAATGAGGGAGATCATGAGTGCCAGGACAGTTTGGTGCCACTGACTTGAGCCATGCGAAGGTGCCAGCAGTTTTAGTCAGTGCAAATGTCAACACAGAGAAAAGGGCACATCTTAGTGTAATTGTGAAAGTAGTGCTGATGTGTCTCAGAGACCTTTAGGGTTTTTGCAGCGTGCTCTGAGGCTGCTGATGCAGACCGTGCAGGTGCAATAAGTGCAATGGAGAGAAATGTAGTAGGGGAGAGGGACAGGGAGAGGAGGGGAGGGTTTCCATTCAAGCGGGGTGGTCAAGGAAGGCTTCAATGAGAAGGTGACATTTAACAAGTGACATGGAAGGAGGAAGGGAATGAGCCCTGCGGTACCTTGGGGAACAGCAGTCAAGGAAGAAGGAACAGTGAGTGCAAAGGCCCTAAGGTAGGAGCATACTTTGTATATTCAAAAAATAGCAAGGGAGGCAGGTGGCTGGAGAAGTGGGCATAGGCAGTGATAGAAAATGAGGTCACAGATGTGACAAGAGCCAGACTGTGTATAGGGCCCTGCAGGACATTATAAAAGACTTAGGCTTTAATCCTGAGCTGGCTGGAGAACTGTCGAAGAGTTCTGAGTAGAGGACTGACGTGATTTGTTTCCATAGCAGAGGGAGATACAGTAAGTTCAGGTTCTATGTTTGTAAGGTTTGTACGTTTATCCTTGAATTATGCCTGGCACATAGTAGGTGTTTAAAAGAAGTATGGTGGATGAATGAATATCTTATGTTCCTATGCCTATTAAGAAACAGTGCTGTGTTAGCCAGCTTTTGCTACAGTAAAAAACAGCTCCCCAAACCCAGTGGTTTAAAGGAGTAAATATCTATTTCTTGCTTCTATTACCTGGGGGCTGTGTTGGCTGCAGCTCTGGTGGAGTAGGGATGGGAAAATTAATATTTGGGAGCAATAATACAAATAAAGGGGCCACTCTGAGGGTGAGGTGTGGCCATGATGAGCTAACTGCAGCCCTACCTGAATTAGCACATGTGACTAAGTCTTTTGCTTATGGGGCCCAGCAAGGGCCATCTTACAAGAAGGCTGCTGCCAGAATTGAGTCATCGGTTTGTGTGCACCCAGAAGACATGCACAGTCTGCAATTCATTCCAAAAGAAGGGCCATGAAACCGTGGCCTTTTCACCCCAGGAGCAGAGAGCTTGTCTCAGGGTTGCTCAACCTTGACAAAAAGGGTTATGTATGGGGCCCATGAATGGAGCCAGGCATGGGCCTCTGGGAGAGAGTCTTGGTTGCTACAGGTCCTTCAGGCACCAGTATCAGAATCCCTTAGTGGGGAAGGGGTCTGGTTACCATCACAGATTCCTGAGCTCCAACATAGGAATCTTTGGAGGTTGGGCTTGGGACTTCTCCAGGCCTTTCTTATATACTCTGAATAGAAGGGTCATTTAATAATATAAAGTTAGCATATGAGCTGTGTCACAATGGCTTGCTCCGGCCTTCTCAGGCATTGCCTTTCTGCTCTTCATCTGGGAGTCTTTATGGATTGGACCCTGGCACTGGTGCATTGTACCAGGCCAAGTGCTGGCCTGATTATGGTTGAAGATGTGGGAAAGGCCACTTCAAAGTCTAGGGGACATTCTTACTTGAAAGTTACAACCATGACCTGGCCAGGTCACCAGGAGCCCTGGCTGTCCTCTCAATTTTATACCCGACTCGTGGATTTGGCTGACTGCTTGGCGAATATTAAAAGGAAGGCTCTCATGGACAACCGAATATTGCCCTTCCCCAACCTGGACCCTTTAACCTTGAACCTCAGCCTCTGTGTCTCATCAACATATCTTGCTTTTGAGAAATGCTTCCTTAAAAATCTCTCAAGTACCACGGCACCACATGTGCCAGGTTCATTTGTGCTGAGTGATTTTGTGGTAATAGAGCCCTTACCTCTATTAATTAAAGGTGGTTAAAAATAACTTGTAGTCTGCCTCCAACTCCCACCCCAATTTGTGAAAGTTTCTTCTTTTCGGGTCTCATCACGTTCAGGCAGCTTAGGGACACCTCCTCTGAGGCCCTGTTTGTGATCTAGAGTGATTTATAGCAGCATTAAAACTTCTCACAGAAGACAAACTAATATTCAGATGCCTTCTCAGGGCATTCTTTGAGAAAGAGACTTTGACCCGGGGCCAAGATGTGGGAAGCAGATTGTGCCCCTCAGACCCCATCGGGCAGCCTTTGGGGTCACACCCAGCCTGACCTGAAGTCCTAAATGCTTCAAAATCGGTCTCTGCTTTTGACTCGGTTTCTGTCACTGTCGTTGTATCTCAATTTTGGTTCGTGCGAATTCACTGTTCCCTAATCAAAGGAACACCCCAGAAGCACACTTGGTTTGGGGATAGGGAGAGAGTTTTGAGTGTTTTTGGACATCCTGGGTTTAAGCCGGTTCACTTTTCCTCCTCAGAGGATCTTATCAATGATTCTGAATACTTTTCCTGTGGTGGCACTGAAACATTACTAAAATTCCAGTGAAGCCCTTGAGGTTTATAATTAGAACCAATGAGATCTTCTCTCTCTATCCTCCAGTAAAGAGAAAATAAGACTCCAGAGTCTTTACAGAAGAAATCGTAGACAAGCTCAGTAAGGGAAATATTGAGAAAAAGAGTAAAAATCTACATGGGGAAGGGCTAACTTTCAAAGGTTTTGTAAGGTGAAGGTGGCATTTTTGATCAGTGGGATCCCAGTTTCCATACTTTTATGTGGGAACACTTCAACAAGGAACTAGAAAATGAACTTAGAACATGGTTGGTCTTATGAGTTTTTTCCACCTGCCAACGCAGGGCTAGAGATGGCCTGTTATCTGCAGTTTTAATAGCAGCAGATAAACAGAAGGCTTACGAAGTTGCTCTTCAAAATGTGTCTTTGCCCAGAGGTTCCTTTGCCTAGGAGCAGTGATTATCAAACAGTCACCTAGAGACTGCTAGCCATCCAGATGACCAAGCTCTACCCATTCTGATTCAATAAGCTGGGGTGGGTCCTGGGAATCTGGGTTTTAAATAAATGCCCAAACAATTCTTTTACAATAGGTCTTGTGTTGGGGAACCTCTGAGCTAGAACACAAAACAAGTCAAGATGATTGGTTCATGAACTTGGCTCTGCTTATCCACCCTGAACCATTTCTACCCATCTTGAAAATGTGAGGCTTGCCCTTTAGCAAATGTTTATGACCCTGGACTCAGAAATTCCACTTCAATGCTTCTGTCTTGGGGAAGATATCTCCAAACTGGTGTGTGTGTGGGGGGGCAAGCCTTTGTACACAAAGTTTTTTGCTATTATAATTTATAAAAGGGCAATGCTAGAAAACAAATATATTTCAAGAAGGGAGTGAATCAAAGAATATGGTAACTTCTCTTATCAGAATACTTTGCAGATATTACAAATGATGTTTGCTAAGTCTATATCATTATAGGGGAAATGCTCATGATATAACAAAAAGCAATTTCTGTATATATACAGAATGTAAAATACTTAGAACCAGGTTAGGTGGGGAAAATATCGTGCAGAGAATAATGGCAGGTAAGAAATACAACAAAATGTTAACAGGTTGTGTTTGGGTGGGGGTATTTGGAAGTTTTTGTTCAGTTTTTATGTTTTCTTTAATGATCAGTTATTGCTTTTATATTATATTACATATACACACGTATTTATATCTATGTGTAGATTTAGATATATATCTTAAAAACAAAATAATTGTGTGGATTTGGTCATGAAATAGGACTTGGCGTGACAGTGTGGGTAGTTAAGACCAAACCTGTCCCTTTTACTAGGGAGTAAGTGGGCGAGGTCAGTGGTGTGTGTCTGCAGGTCACATATAAGGAATGTCATCTTGACCGGGAAGGAGAAATGTGTGTATCAGTATTCAGCCATGAGGCTCCCTAGATGGAGATGCAGACTTTGCATCTGATGTGGGATCCCTGAGGTCTAAATTGCTGAGGATGTTTTGGCTCCAGGAAAAGCCTAGGCCTAAGATGCAAACGGTAAACTCCTTCTAGCAAAGAGAGCGGCCTCCATCCTATTCAGAGCCACCAAATCATCCCTGCAGGACACTGAGGCCCCAGAAGAGCCCTATATGCAGTCAGGTAATAGACTGTGAAGTTTGCCAGCTAAATTAGAATACTCCTTTCCCCTTAGGATAGACAGAGAAGAGCTTTTATGAAAATTCTGGTTGCTTGAAGCCTATGTTGAAAAGAATTGTGAGCCAGTCTGTGGAGTTAAAAAAACAACCAAACAAACAAAACCACACGAGTGTGCTGTTACTGACAAGGCTGGTGCCAGGCTGGTGCTCTGTGCCTGAGGGGACTCTCAGCTGAACTGGTCTTGGGTGTCTTGGCAGGTTCTGCCTGCAGTGCTCTCTGCCCCAAGTGATCAGAATGAAGGTCTCAGGCCATGCCAGATTTCTCCCTGAAAAGATTAGCTTTCTTCTCCAGCTTCACCTGACTTCAAGAGCATCCCCGACAGAGCTTTTCCTGCTTTTCACAGTCAGCCCTTCTTAGCATTATCACTGAAGTTAAACTGTCCTTCTTGACCCAAATCACCCTGCCTGGCTCCACTCCTATGCCCAGGTCTGCTGGTGAGCACTTCGGCCTGCTTCATGATTCATTCAGAACAGGGAGGAAGTTAAAAAGAAAAGGCTGCTGAGTTTCCAAAATATCTGTCTCTTTGCCTTCAGACAAGTCCTTATTGACTCTCATTTAGCACCTAGTTCACAAAGTGTGCTGTATAGTACAGTAGCCACTGGCCACACATGGTTATTTAAATTTAATTTAAATTACTTAAAACGAGATAAAATTTAAAGATATGCTTAGCTGAACTAGGCATACTTCAAATGCTCAATGGTGTTAAGTACACAGAGCACATAGAACATGTCTATCATTGAGGAACTGTTCTAAAAGTTCTACTGATTTACATTATAATTTCTTTTATCTCTATGTATTTTAGTTTCCCAACCCACAGCAGATTAGAAATAGCAAATGAAGGACATAAGGATTGATAACAACAAATGATCTGATACAAAAGGAGGAGATGGAATGATTAGAAAGCAAAATACTCATCCATTTATTCAATCATTAAACAAATGTTTGTTTTGCAACTACTATGTGCCAGGCACTGGTCTAGGTGCTTGGGCAAAAAAGACTAAATCCCTGCCCTCATGAATTTTACTGAACTGGTAATACAGAGCACTTTGAGGATATTTAGTATAGAGACCGATAGTCTTGTTTTCTTTAATATCTTCTGAAGGCGTCATCAGTTAACAGTTCAATTCAATAATTGATGTTTATCTTGAGTCATCAAGAATAGTTAATACACGTTAAGAAGGCAATGAGTAGATACATTTTTGAAAGGTAACTGTCCAAATACCTAAAGGAGCTAGTTTCATTTACTTGAAAAAAAAATCTGGGTTGCCTACTCTTTTTTCTTTCTAAGTTAGATAACTGTCATTTTATATGAAAAGAGTAATGAAAAGTATCCTGGTTTTACAAGCTCCTTTTTGAAGATGAATTTATATTGACCTTTCTTTCTATTCCTTTTCATGCCAATATAATTTGCTTTCCATTTCTGTCCCTTGATACTATATGACTCTGGATATGTCACTTGAATTTTCTATTCCTCAGTCAGAAGGTGAAAAAGGAACAAAGTTAACAAAGACATAACCATGGGTGGTGTAAATTTCATCAGTGAAATACCTGAGAGGGCTTTCTGCAGCAAGCAAGGACCAGGTGGGATTTGATAAATCCGTACAATTTCCCTTTTTTCCCCACTCTTTTTCCTGTCGCCACCCCAAGCCCATAATGAATTCTCTTCTTACCCTTCATAACTGGTGAGAAAACAGAAGCCAAGAAGTATTAAGTTTAAATATTTTCTTTGAGAAAGAATTCAATCCTGATAGTAAAAGAATTGTGTTGAAACAGGTGAGGGAGAAATTAAAGTCTTTGTAGAACACTCCAGGGCTTGGAATCCATAATTCTTGCAGGTAATGGTAGGAGTTTGTGAAGGGAAGGGGAGACATATATCTAAACTTTTTTTAAAAAATGTAGGTCAAGATAAGGGCATAAACCCGTAATTTAAAAATGATGTCAAAGACAGAGTCCAAGATTATTGATGGATGGGAGACAGTATGAGGTAGTGGGAGAAAACACAGCATTTGGAGCCAGACAAATCTCGGTCAAATTCTAGCTCCAATACTTGTTAGCTGTGACAATCTGTTTAAGTAACTTAACATCTCTGTGTCTTAATTTACTTATTTGGAAATAAAAAGATAGTATTAGTAATAGTAATAGATAGGGATAGTGATAGTACCTACCATGCAGGGTTGTTGCAAGTGTGCAGTGAAATAATTTGTGTGAGGCACCTGGTATATAGTAGGTACTTGTATTAGTTAGGGTAACGCTAGCTGTTTTAACAGTTAAATGCCAAATTCCAGTGGTTTAATGCAATTAAAGTTTATTTCTTGGCAATGTAATAGACTAAATGAAGAAAGCAGGAGGCATTCCTCCAAGTGGTGACTCAGGGATCCAGTCTTCCACCTTGTGACTCCCCCTTGTCCATCTAAATGGAGAAAGCAGGAGGCTTTCCTCCTTGTGGTCATTCAGGGATTCAGGCTTTCATCTTGTGACTCCCCCAGCCCCTGGAACCTCAAAGTCCTCTGCATGAAGGTGGCAAAGGAGAAGGAGAGAGTGGAGAAGCCCTATTTGCTTCTTAAAAGCCCTGGTCTTAGAGGCGAGACCATCCACTTTCCTTCACATTCGTTGATTAGAACCAGAGTGCAAGGAGAGCTGGGAAAGGTAGTCCTAGCTTATTAACTGTCTTTTAGCTCTAGCTCTACACTCTGGAAAGGGTGCCGAATGTTTCTGAGCAACTGCTAGCCACTTTGCCGTAATGTTCAATAAATGGTAGCCATTCTTACATTGTTTGGTACAAAATACAGTCAAGTGAGTAGTGATTTTGTTGGAAAACAAAACTAAGTATGCTCTAAAATACTGAAGGATAGGGCAGAAAATTCCAAACTCAGAGAATAAAGCTAGAAGAGTATATTAGTTTATAAGTTTCAATAATAATTTGCGTCATGTTTTATTTGGTCATATTTGAAACCAAAGAGTGTGATGATTTTATTAACACATCAAACAAATATTTATTGTACTGATTCTATGCAAGATACTCGGCTAGGCATTGGGTGGGGGCTGGAGAGGGGGCTCAAAGAGGAATAAGACCTGGATCTTGCCTTTAAAAAGTTTATATTCTGGTAAGGGAGGGAAGATATGCACATCCTGAAAGAACCACAAAGCCAGGCAGGTTGGGCAGTGCCCCGAGAAGTACAAAGGGCTGTGGGATTTGACAAAGGGTGGGATGGTTTTGGCCGGCGTGATTCAGCTGCGTGAGAACATTCCAAACACTGAGGATGTGAATCTATCCTTGTCTACTTGCCCCTTGATACTATCTCCACTTGCTCCACAAAACTCCCAACGTTGCTTTGCAGATCTCCTATCTATTCTCCACAGCTCAGAGCCCCTTTTTAAACTCTGGGGCCTTGGTTTGTCCCTCCTCCCTGGCAAGGCCTGGGTTTCCGACTCCATTTCCTGCGCTGGGTCTCTTCTCATGGCAGCTCTAGAGAGCTCTGCTCTGGCGGGCTGTACTTCCTAGGTGTGGCCTGGTGTCCGAGATGCCACCCAATCTCCTTGGCTTTTGTGCATCTTGAGGCTGCGGGGATGGACCACTTTGTGGTCCATTGCATTTGACTTAGGCCTTGAAAGATGCACAGAATTTTAAGTAGAGAAAAGGTTTTCATGTCTGTAATGCTTGACTGGACTAAGAGGTCCTTTGTCACCACTGACTCAATTTAATTGGAACGTTTTCAGTTCCATCTATTTTTTTGGAAAGCTACTGTATGTCAGGCATTTTGTTGATTGCTGAGGACACTACAATTAATAAGATAGAGCAGCTCCTGTGATATAGGTCGGACAGCTGGTATCACACGCATTTTATGGGTGAGGGATACTGAGGCTTGAGAGGTCAGGGGACTTTCCTAGGGTTAATCAGCCAGTAAGTAGAATTGTCCTCTCCAGTTCTCCTCTCCAGTGCTCTTTTACCACATCACAAAATGCCATGTGGGTTCAAATGAAGGAACTGAATTTTATCAAATTTAAATCCATTCAGTAAGATATAATACCTTGCAAGAATATTTGCAAAGTAATAGGGCATTCTTGAAGACTGTCAAGAATATAAACACTGCAATTGCTTCTTGCTGTATACAAGAAGGACTGCATTAGTGAGTTAATGGGTGTGTGGTGCCCGGATAGCTCTTCTAATCACGGTGTGTAGGCTAGTCCATACCCTGTCTATTCAGAGCAGGGGCTGACTCTGACAGTCTAGTCTGTAAGTGCAGGGGACAAAAGGTCCTCACCCTTGTTTTTGTGATCCTCATCTGCCTAGGAGGCAAGATCTGAAACACCTGGTGAAAGTGTGCCTTGCTCAGGTCAGCTGAAACTGACACTCTCTCAGTTCTACTATTATGCCTTCCCTTCCCAGTCTCAGGGTGGGGTGGCAGGAGGGAGGGCCTCCTGACATGGCAGCGGAAGGTATTGCTGATGGCTGAGGAGGGACTTTAAGGGAGGAAAGAATTGGGAGCGGAATGATTTGATGGAGCAGAAAGAAACACAAGGGTCAACTTTGAAAACAACAGAGCCGTGAAGCTCGTGGAAGGGCTGGAAAAGGAGATGCAGGACAGGAAGTGGGAGCAAGGGTGAAGCACGTTTTCGGTGTTTATTCTGTGATGATGACAAGGTCTTCAGCAGGAGCAAAATGTCCGGAGGGACTCATAGCAACACTGAGCAGTTGTGGGCTGGGGAGAGAATTCATAGAAATGGCATCTGAAATAAAAAATGAACAAGTTCACTGCTATCCCAGGCCCCAGGACCTGTCCTATGTGCAGAAACATGACCCTAGCCTGCTTTGCAAAAATACTGGATTTTCCTATTTAGGCCTAGGCTGCACACCTTTCGACCCTGGAGGTGTGAAAAAATGTCTCTCAGTTCTTCTAGCCATGAGCACTACTTTTCTTAAATACTCCCCATTTTGAAAGGTAACACAATCTATATTTGAAATTAGAAAAATGAGCGGGAAAACAGTTCAGCAGAAAGAATCTGTAGTGGCCGCTGAAAGGTGGGGGTGGCTTCCTAATTCTGGCTCCCCGAGGGTGGGGCCTCCTTCACTCACCAGGGGCCCCCATCTCTAGCAGGTGTCCACAAAACTGTGCAAATGAACCACTGATGTGTAAGGAAACTCATTTTTGGCTAAAGATGTGGAAAATCGAAACAGGGTATCTGTTTCAGAGCAGGCGTTGGGGGGTTATGGTGTGAACTCAGAATGTCTGGAGACCTGAGTTCCCTGGTTCTCTTCTCTCCCACCTGACCAGAGGGGTGCAGGGGCTGTAATAGCCTTGGCAGAAAAGGTGGAACAGAAGGTGTCAGGAGCCGTGTACATCCCTCAGGATTAACGTGAGGATGTAATGAGAACAGCCACTTGTGGAGCACCTGTCTGATGAGTTTCCCCTACGTGTCAGGCAGTGGGGTCACAGCAGTGAATAACTGGCAAAAATACCTGCCCCCATGGTGGTGCTTACACTCCTGTGGGGGGAGGCAGAGAGTGAGCAGATAAACAAGTAGAAGCAAGCAACAGCATATTAGATGCTGGCACGTGATGGACACAAATGTGGCAAGAAAGGGGCTTATGGAGTGAAGGTCAGTGGTCAGGGAAGGCCCATTGAGAAGATGACACAAAGTAGGTGATAGAGTAAGAGCTGAGGCTATGTCCCTTGCCGAGGGGACAGCAAGGCACAGGCCCTGAGAGAAGGGCCAGGGGTGTTCTTCCTAGAACAGGGAGGCCGCTACGGTGGGAGCGAAGCGAGAGGGGAGGAGAGTATAGGGGATGAGGCCAGAGAGGAGTGAATCCTCTGGGTCTTACAGCCCATGCCTAGGATTTGGGCTTTTACTACAAGTGAGATGGAGCCTGTGGAAGTGAACAGAGCAGGGACAGGATCTGACTTAAATTCAACAGGATCACACTGTGTGGACTTAGGCTGTATGAAAATCTCTTAACACACAGGTGAGAACATAGCACTTAATAAATGTTAGCTGTTGCTATTATTAAGCTTATGAAAACATGGTTGGGAGAGGAGATCCCAGGGTGGTGAATGGTTTCCAGTAATATGTGTGTTACACCTTTGCTCCACCAGCATCTCACATGTCAGTTCTGATAAAGCTTGGAGATATCAGACAGTAAACACGCTTGGGGTTCACCAGACCTTGGGCCTGAAACTAGATTAGCAAGTGTCCTGATCTTGTGATGAATTGCCTCATGGATGGAATAAGCATTTATTGAGCATTTCCTGCATGTCAGGTGCTGAAGCAGACCCTGGTAATAAATATAGAAATGAACAAGACTGATAGGGTTCCCGCCCTCAAGGTATTGTTTAATTCAAATCTCCTCTGGGCAGTGTGTGAAACTGACATGAAACAAACAGTTATGCAAACGTTTATTCCAAATCCAACAGTGATCAGGGAAGTAAAAGATGAGTGCTCTGGAGTGCACTGCAGAGGCCCTGCCTGGTCATGTCTGAGGAAGAGACACTTAAGCTGAGACAAGAGAAAGGGTGGGTTAAGGCCCTCAGGGAGAGGAGACAATACATGCAAAGTCCCTGTGGCAGGAAGGAAGGAGGGAGTGAATGCCCATGTCTGCAGAGTAGAGAGCATGGATGGAGGGGTGGGGTGAGCCTGAAGAGGTGGGTCGGGCTGGTCAGGTGGGACCTTTTGGCATGTGGGAATTTGGGACTGTATTTTTTATTTTGGGGAGTGTTAAAGAGTTATCAACAAGTGGTAACCTAACAGGATTTGCATTCAATCACTCTGACTGAAGGTGGATGGTGGCCTTGACAGGGACAAGAGTGAGCTTGGGACCTTTTGGGCGTCCCCTGCAGCACTGGACTGATCAAATTTCTGCACAGTGAGAATTGAGGTACAACAGGAAAGCCCCCTCAAATATTGCTGTCACCCACGGGCCTTTTTAAAAGCCCTCCTGGTTAGCATCCTTCGTTCGGCTTTAGCCCTGGTAAGGTGCCCATTTCTGTCCATCCCCATCTACACTAATGCTATTAGTATTAGTCCTTGCTGTAAAAACAATGGTGTGGGGCTCAAACTGGCCCGGGATCCCAATTCTGCCCTTTCCTGTCTTTGTGGCTTAGACAAATCTCTTAATTCCTCATCTTCTAAAATGGGCAAAATTACACTTGCCACACTGGGTGGTTTGGGAACATTAAATGAAATAACAATTTAAAGGCCTGTCCTGTATAGGTAGTCAACTGAGCAAATGATGGTTTCGTTCAGACTATTCTCCAAATGAATTGTTCTCTAATGAGAACTAGTCCCATGAAGTCAGTTTCTATTCCACAAGAGAACCTGAGGGAGAGTGCAAAAGGCGATGGTGTGAGATACTGGGAACCATGACCTTTACCTTGGGGCTTAACAGCCCATGGGAACTCTGAGAATTGAAAACATGGACCATTTCAAGTGATCTGAGTGAAAGATACTGAACAAATGCAAGATATAACCATTGGAAGATTAGAGTGGTTTCTGTCCCTGCATAAACTAATTTCCGAGATTAATGAACACATTTGAAAAGAACAAAAATCATCAAAATCTTGACTAGAGAAATGGTCCCTAAGTGTGGTGAGATTGGGTCCTCTGTTTCAACTTGTATGGACTGTATGTTTAAGTGTTTGCTTATGTGTATGTATCATTCATTCATCTGTTTGACAAATAATCATTGATTATCTCTTATGCTGCTGACACAATACTAGGTGTTATCTCTCTTGACCTGTGTTGATAGCTTCCTCAGCAGACTGTGGACTTCCTGCCTCAATTCCTCAGTTGTAAACCAAAGGGAAAAACTGGTTTTTCAGTTTCACTTGGTGTTTTAATTGTTCCTTTACAGAGTCAAGATTAAATTGTGTGTGTATCATCAGCTCTTAAATTACATTATTTTGAAAGTTTCTACTCCTGCCATTCAAATTTCAAAACCTTTTTTTAAAAAATGATGACCCTCAAGTAATTCATCTCATGAAGTTATAGAAAATGAAAATGTGGCTCAGAGATGATTAAAAAACACACAATAAAATATGCATGTGGACACATTAAAACTTGTACTCCCAGATCGACCGAGACCTGTGACACCACATAAATCATTAGCTCTTGGTACTGAACATAAGACACAAGGTGGGGACACTGTGTGTACCGTTATTTGCCATTATAACATGCCTCATGGGCCAAATATTCTATTCTGATGTCCCTTTGCCCCTAAAAACATGCAATTGTCAGAAACATGATCATATAGTAAATTTGTCAGGCAAATTGTGAAATATGAGTCATGGTTCTATTTGTTCTTCAATTGTGAAAATTGCAAAATTTCTATCAAGATAGAAACTGAAACTCTGAGTATCACTTCTTGGGGAATCCTAACACTCTCACGAGACTGTTCTTGTCACCCACCCTGCAGGACTCTAGTCATGCTATGCCTCTGCCAGGGAGTTGCCCACTGCTTAGTGCTCAGCACCCAGAAAATTGCCTGCCCTGAAATAGTCCTTACAAGCACCTGTTGTTAGCCAGCTCTCCCAGCTCTGCAGTTCTGCGAGGTAGAAGTGTAGTTGTTCTGGAGGCACCGTCTTTCTCATCTCCCTCCCCTCCCACTGTTCAGAGTGGAATCCGGCCCCTGCTCCACCCTTGTCTGCCCTCTCTGCACCCCTGCCCTGCAGCTGGGATCCTTCCAGTAGCCACGTAGCTGTCCTAAGACCCATTCTCTTAAGAACCTGGTTTTTGAAAACGGATTCCCACTAATATACTAATTTGTTACTCTTTCCTAGAAGGGAGTGCTATCTTAAAGTGGTTTTTGGTAGATAATGTCTCAATCTAGTGGCCTCAGAACTGTGTTTCCTGGAGTCCTAAGCTTCTGTAGCTGTGCCTGAGGGTTGCCATATGGAGCTTGGAAACCTCTGCCTTTACCCAGGCTTCAACCAGGGCTGTTCTGCTTTTATATGCCTTCGGCACTGGGGCACACCATGGAGCCAGTGAGTGAGTAGGCTTGGGAGCCAGACCACCCAAGTGGGAACCCCAGCTCCACCACCTACCAGCTGTGTGATGTTGGGCAGGTCCTTTAACCTCTCTGTGGCTTAGTTTTTTCATCTGTAATATATTAGCAATAATGGTACACTGTATCTACCTTATAGGGTTGTTGTTGGACTAAATGAGTTAAACCATCTGGCACATAATAAACACTATTTAAGAATTTACTATTCGGATCTATATAGGGGTACTTTGCAAGATTTCATGTAAAAGAGGGTTTCTGCTTCTTTAAGAAAAGGTAAAACAAACAAACAAAACCCTAAACTCCCACTACCTTCACTTAAATATGAATACCTTATTGGAATGCTGCCACCAAGGGCAGGTTTCTTGGCGCCTCTCAAATCCTACCTAAGTGTGGGGCTGAGCTGGCTTCAGGTGTGCCGTTGACTAGATCAACCAGCTTGCAACCAGCACTTACATTCATGGTTGCTGACTTAGGGAATGGGTTGAGCACAATGTCTGGGGCATTTTATTCATTCTATTAATGTATGAGTTGTTTTTTTTTTTAAATTTTTAATTTAAAGTTGTTATAGTTAAGCTAATCACATTAGGCTCAGTACATCACAAGTGCCCAGCAAGAGGCCATTGGCTCACAGCATGACAGAGCCATGTAAAGAAATGTTTCCAGATTTTTGAAGCGAGAGATCAGACATTATTATCAAAGGGCACTGCAGCATCTGCTTCCTTAGAGAGCTTCAGCGCCTGGACACGCATCCTTCACTTCAGTGTCTGAGGGTTAGGGACATAAACTTTGTAGGACACATGCAGGTCTTTTCTGGTTCCACAATATCCATCTAAATTTTCTTCTTTCAAATTCAATGCCAATTGTGCTATGACTTTGTGCATTTTGAATCTGGGTGCAACTGTCACCCAGAGAAATCTGGGGGAATAATGTGGGCTTTGGAATTTGCCCCCCCCCATTGGCTATCACACCCCCTCACAGGCTACCATGTCGGAGCCTTTGCACCTGCTTCCAACCTTTGCAGGAGGCCTCAGGCTCCCTTCCCTGGACCTACCTCCTCCTCCACATCCCCAGGAGCCCTGCCACGCCTCAGACAGTGCTGATCCCAGCTCAGAACCTGGCCTCGTGGTTCTAGGTAAAGTAGCTTCTCCACTGACTGCCTTGGCTTGTCTCACCGGTGGGCTCCACAGGGCTCTGTGCCCTTGTGAGACCTTTGATGACTGGGCCTGTGTCCACTTCATTCTTGAGTCTCCAGAGTCTGCCACATGGCAGAGTACTCAGAAGGTGCTTAATAAAAGTTTGTGAAATGAATGAATAAACCAGCCCATTTTTCAATTATTGGTGACAACATCTTGGGCAACATCTTGACTGCTGGGGGCATGTGTCAAAGTTAAATTTCTAACCAATCGTGAGGTCCTCAGACACGGGAACAATACCCTTCTTTCCTTTCAAAAAATTTTTTTCATTTTTTTATTTGCATGGACTCAAGGTACTTACCGCATGACAATGAACTCTTACTGGCAGGAGCAGTGGGCTGGGGTTGGAGCCCATGGGAACCGTACTGCCGCTGAGTTGCACAGAAAAGACCAACCTGAGCATGACTGAGGAAAGGGGAGTACTCCCTAAACACCGGGCTGTGCCCCCACACCCCCCAGCTCCACTATGATGCTCTAAGCAGAGTCAGGAATATTCCATCGTATGAAACGTAGGAGGATCACTATAGAGAGGCTAGAATGAGGACAGACCCAATCTCTGTGTCTGAATTTGAGTTATGGGTGGGGGTAGGTGTTTTCACAGGATTTTATTGCCCTTGGATCTGAGAAATATTTATTTTTCGGTCGATTAATACTCTGCCGTGTATACTGACCACGTGGCTTCATTTGCAGAGCTCCAAACACACAGTGCTGTTGGGTAGAATGCAAAGCAAATTTTAGGTAGCATGTATCAAAATCCCCATGACATTTCTTTGTAGGTCAGTCCAAAGTCACACAGGCATTAGAATTTTAATCCTAAAGAAATCCCCACAGAGTGTAGAAAGAGAGGATTTTCTGGTACATCTGTAAACTCAGAGGAACACTGTGGTGTTATTTTATTAGCCAAGTAATGATAATAGCTAACATCTAGTGAGTGCTCACTGTATGCCACGCACAGTGCTGAGTGCTTTTACACAGATTATTTCATTTATTCTTTTACTTATTCCTTGTAACAAGTCTATAAAGGGAAGTACTATTAGACTTTATGGATGAGAAAATGGTGATTCAGTGGGTCTAGGTGACTTGTCTGAGGTCATCTGAGTAGAAAGTGATGGGGTTGGGATTTGAATCAATGTCTGGCCCCAAAGCCTGGACACTTCCCCTTATACACACAGCCTCTCCTAATGAACACGGGCATTTATTTCTGCGTATACTGTGGCTGTGCTCTCCAAACAGTTCAGAGCTTTAGAAAATATTTTGAGAATTCTCACTCAGATAGACCTTCGGCAAATACATCTTATTTTGCTTGAGAATTTCCTCATTTCTTGCACCTTTGTCTATTCAGCTTGGAGAACCAACTTCGGGGAGTGAAATCCTCTCCCACCTACAACACACGTTTTCTTAATTGCTTTGAGACAGCAGTTGAACTGCCATACACAGCTTCACTGACCAGGATGGGTGCTCCAGTTTCCACTGAAGCTGCAACGGCAAAGGCCTTGTCTTCACCCCTTCACTCTCCCCTCCCAGAGCCAGAGAGAGAAACTGGTGCAGGGTGATGCTGGTGCTGCTGGATCCAGGCCTGCCTTCTGGAGCCTCGAGTCCTTAAGCCTTAAATGAGACATTTACAAGGGAAAGAGCCCTTCTGTGGAATCTCACCGTGAAGTTGCAGAGGAGGCTGGCCCTCCTGGCCCCTCTCCATGCCCACTGTGGGTGCTCATAGCCGGGGGCCTTCTCCATGTCTTTTCTCTCATCTTTACCTCTGAAGAACTGAAGGGAGAAATCACAGGAGTTGGAAATTCCCAAGAACCTTTTACTCTTAGTTGTTACACTGATGTAGTTCTTAGAAGATGGTGAGAGATTGTGGACCATGTCTGCTGCTGATCAACCCATACCTGGGGAGGAGGCTTTAAGAGTCCCATTGTCAAAGTGAGAAGGAAAATGGGGCAATTAGGCAAGAGAATGGAAAATGCATTTTATTTTCTTAAAGACATTCTTTACCGGAAGAGGCACACCGCTAGGGTCTCAGGCAAACCTGGTGGACTATGAAAGTTTGCTCTGAGAAAGGAGAGGAGAGCAGAGAAGGGGAAAACCCATCTGGGACATTAGTGAATTCTGAGCTGTTCAAATGTTGTTGATCTTGCCAGATTCCAACTTTTGACAGCTGCTAAATAAGGCACCTGAGAAAATAGCTTCAATTTTGTAATTTGGAAATGGGAAGGGAAAATTCATTAGGGTTAAATGCTCAGAAAGAGCACAAGGGGCTTTCCTGTGCCTGTCCAGAGGCTTTTAGCTGTGACTCACTGAGTCCTGGTACGTGGAGTGTGGATGTGGGGTCCTGCAAGGACGAGAGAAAAAGACATGCTTCCTCCCCTCTGAGCTTGGGCATTAACAATGACAAGCTTAAGGCACAGTCTGTAGGAAATTGCCTCTATGCAATACCCCCCTCTACTGGATTCTTGCATGGAAAACAGTGCCCTAACAGCCCTCTGCTGCCTTAGGAGCTTTTCAGAGCTTTTTCTCTACATTAAAACACATTTTGGAGTTGGCCAAAGCAATTTCCCCTGCCCTCTCCACCACTCCCTTGATTAAGATGGAAAGTTCTCTAAAGGCACACACACCCAAGAAATATCACACACATGACCAAGGGAGATAAATGAAATGGTGATGAGGGCAGCATGGAATTTTAGGACTTCAGGAGATCAGGTTGTTTCCCTAATGGGGGACTGAGGGCCAAAGAGGGGGGCTACTTGCAGCAGTCCCACAGCTGGGAAGAGGCAGCACTGGAGCCCCCTTCTCCTGAATCCCATGTTAGTGCTCTTTCTCCTGTGACAGAGTGACATCGATTTTCAGAGTGAGCGAATCTTGAGAGTGGCTTCTGGTCATGGAAACCCTAGGGCCTGTCTAGGGAGAAGGACTGTTTGCACTGTTTCTCTCTTAGGGTCTCCTTCCCCCGCTTGGGTGGTGTTATCTGTGGTTTCAACTGACCCCAGGGAATGGGGCCAGAAATGTTCTTGCTCCAGGTTGAGATCAGGTGACGTGAGAAGCACTTCCTCGTCCCGCCCGACCACAGGGCTGGGACCCTTCCCTATTAGAGTCGCTCCATGTGCAGCAGTCTGCCCAGTACAATTTTCTGCAATGATGGAAATGACCCTTATCTGCTTTCTCTAGTATGGGGCCACTAGCCACATATGACTACTTAGCACTTGAAAAGTGGCTAGTGTGACTGAGGAACTGAATTTTACATTTTATTTGATTTTAATTAATTTAAACTTAGTTAAATGGCTCTAGTGGTTATCTCTTGGACAGACAGTTCTAGAAGGACCAGTTGACATATATACATCACTTGGCTCACAAATTAGTTTCCTTGTTAGGTGTCACTTGATCATCAGCAGGGCTGTGTGGAGAGGATGGGACCCAGGACGTGATGAGCAACTTGCACAAGCAGCACTGGAGCAGGAGGCAAAAACACTGGGATTGGAAATTTGCTTCTGCCCCAGAGTGGCCACATGGGTTTGGGAAGACATAACTCCCAGGACTCTGTCTTCACGTGTAAAATAGGGGGTTGGTTGGTTCCTATCTTTTTGCCACTAAGGAGCCCTTTCATTATTTTTCCCTATGGATTCCTTGTTTAGACAACAACAACAACAAAAATTTATCTATGCCACAAACAGCACTTACTGAAAAAAAACTGCTGCCATTTTAAATTACAAACTGCTAATCCAAACTTTTATCAGCACCAGCCTACCAGAGAGATCACAATGAATTGATATAATTTCATCCAAAGCAAAGAGACCTGAAGCATAATTAGCCTGCTTGGTCTCATCTGAGGCACATTCCTATGCTTTATTAGTGGCTTTAAAAAGTATTGAGAATATTTCTAGGACCCCCCACTATTTCCTACTAAGACATTTTTGGGGGGCTCAGGTACCCAGGTTAGAATCCGGATTGGATGGTCTTTAAGTCTCATATGGGTCTTCGAGTCTTGGATCTAAGGAGGTTTTGTCAGGAGGCTCTGTTCAAGGGTGGGCAAGCTGGTGCAGAACTTTTGGGGGGATCTAGGCTTTGTTAGAGGAGGATGCCGAAATGCAGATGGGAAAGTCATGCAGGAGGATTCGACTGGTTCACCCTTTTGCTTAGGGCTGCTGGGAGATGTTAAAACCATCCAGTCCAGAGCTAGTGTCTAGACCAGACAGCCACCAGCCACCAAGCAGCCTGTCCCCCCTCCCCTCTGGGCACTGCCTCCACCAGCAGGGGACATAGTGTAAGGCAAAGGGCCATTTGCTTCCCAGCATGTGACCCTCTGAGGCTCATGGAGGTGCCACAGAGAGGGTATGGGAGGAAACCCAGAGCAATGAGGCAGAACTTAAGAAGAATTTACATAAGAAGCTGTAAGGAAGCTCCTTCTTCCCTCTGAGGGTCTTTGAGAGTGGAATGGTGTCTCTGGAGGACAGCTTTCCAGTTGAGCTAACATCTGTGCAGCACCTCCACGCGCCCTGGCCTCAGCTACCTCATTGCGTTCTTACAGCAGTTCTCCGTGAGGGAGAAGATACTAGTTCAGCACACACATACAGAAGCAAAGGACCTGGAAGGCCAAGGGACCCTCTCAGGATACATTGCTTGTAGATGGCAGCTCTGGGATTCACACCCAGGACAGCCAAAGATCTGAACCCAGACTATATGATCCAGTCCCATGACATGCTGCCTCTAATGAAAGCACATGACCTGCAATGACCTGATCTTTCTTCCTGTTACCTGGCACCATTTTAGCAGGGGATACCCCCTTTAGGTCAACACCAAGAACCATCTCTCCTTGGTTCTCACATTGTCTGCCCTTCACTAATTGCTGTCGGTTTATGTATATAAGTTTCCATTCTTCTAGGATTTTTCTCACACCTTCTGATTTTATTCTCCCAAGAATCCCAGCAGATAGGTAGGGCCAATGTCCTTGTTCGCACCTTACAGATGCATAAACTGAAGCCCAGGGAGTTGCACTACCTTGCCATTGATTTCAGGGTTGGATTGGCTAAATAAAAGGGGACTTTTCTGGCTGGTATATTTGGCCTTTTGACTTCTGGGACTGAAGTACCATCCTACAGTGTCCTTCTGACTCTTTGTTGGTGGTGGTGGTGGTGGTGGTAGAGAACACCGGTTTTGATAAAGAATCGGCACTCCCAATCTCAGCAATTTTTGTAGTACTGTTAGAGGTTTCAAAATCATTAGATGGTTCAAAACTCTTGTGAGAACAGGATTTTCTCAGTGTTTGTGTGTGTCTGTGTGGAGTGTCTCTGTTAGTCCATTCTTTGAGGGACCTCAGAAAGGTACATTCTCTCAAGGCCAGGTGCAAGCTTTGATGTGCTGCATTAGTCAAACCAGCTAATAAGCATGAAGGTGCTTTTGAAAAGCAGAGCACCCCAGGTCAGTGTGGGCACTTTAGTTACAATAACCCAGCTTGTCTGGTCAGGCAGGGGCTTGGCCGAGCACAATTCACAGGGCTGCTTTGTATGCATGTACTTATTTATTTTTAAATAAACATTAACTGAGCATCTACTATTTGCCAAACATTGTCTTATGCATTTGCACAGTCATTATCCCTTTGAATAAGGCTCGTATTTAATTTGGGTTTTGTTTGGGGAGAGTACTTGAGCATCTGGAATAGGATTAAAATAATCATAGCCTTCTCTTTTCCCTTCTTAACTTTTCAGAATTTATTTCCCAGGAGATGGTGTTCAGTTGTTTGATTTTACGATTTATGATGATGGAGGATTTTTTCCCTTACATTAAATGCTTGCCAAGGAGGTGTGTGCTATGGAGGGTATACATCAGGCTGGAATGAGAGTCTGCGGTGAGGGCAGCTTAACTGGGGGGAGGGGACTGCGACATTAATAAACTGAGATCATAGAGTGGCGGGGGTGGGGAGCACAGGCCTTTGTTGGAAAGATATTAATAGGGATAATGCTTACATTCTTAGCTGAAGAAACTTTTTGATCTCCTGAGCATAGCTCTGATGTCTCTTATGATATGTATTAAATGTAAAACCCCCTCTCCACTCAAAAAGTCATTTGTCAAATCAAGCGGTTGAAAGTTTCTACAAAGTCCTGAGCCTCAGAAAGAAAGACATGGCCCATGGCTGGCCCAACAGCAGCTGTACTGAGATGGAATGAATGGGCCAGAAGGCTGGGGACCCTCACAGCCAGTTTAGGGTGTCAGCATGTGGTGTGTTGGGGTCTGAACTTTACGATTTTGGTGGGAAAACATGGGAGAGGGGAAAAACAATTAACTTCACATTAATAAAGTGCCTATTATGTGCCAGGCACAGAGTGAGGCCCTTTTAAATTTATTTGCTCATCTAATTTGGACAATGATCTTATCAACCAGGGTGTAGGACTCCTCTTTAAGGGTGGAGTTGGGTTAGGGGAGAAGGAGGTAAGAAAGAAAAGGAAGGGTCTCGTAGAGAGGATCCTTAAGCTGCCCGTAGTGCTAACTCTAACCTGTGTTCAAACAGAGAAAATGGGTGATTATGCACTGTAAGTTGGGGGAGGTGTGCTTTAAAAAGACATTCTTGTCAAATCACCTATTGGTTTAAAATTATAAGCAACCGGCCACTAGCGAAACAGATTTTAAGCATGAGCCATGGCCTCCGGGAGCCCTCTGTTAAAATGTCCCTAAAATTCTTTGAGAAAAGTCCCCCTGGCATCAGTGTGTGTTGATGTCTCAGGTTAGGGGAAAACTAGGGGGTTGGTTTGATGGAAAGGGATGGACATGCACAATACTACGTAGACAGATGTCACCTCTCCTCCTTAGCATCCAGGTAGCTGCAAAGACAGTGTCCCACCTGAAGCCTGTAAAATCTCTGTTGTTCTATGCAGGTGAAGTCCAGGCAGTAACTGTATGTCAGTCGTGAGAAGCTGAAGAGGCTGGTAATTTATAGGATGCTGGTTTGGGCTGTTGCCTGTCTCTGGGATGGTCCTGGCAGTCAGAAGAGAGAGGGGGGGGGAAGGAGACCTTGCTCACCCACGCAGTCCCCATAACCAACTGGGCAGCCAGGTCTTGCAAGGGAATTTTAAGAAAACCAGACAAGAATCATCAGAAGGCAAAAAAATAAGTTGGAACCAGAAAGTAGGTTCTTCTAGGGAAAAACAAAAGGCGAGGAGCAAATCTTTTAACTGTGATCACACACGGATGGAGGATGATGATACAACCAGGATATCTCAAGAGTTTCTTGGACATTGCATGAAGTGCTTTATATGAAATATCTGATTTCCTCTTCAGAACTACCCTATGAAACAGATAAAACTATTCCCTACATTTTACACTTGAGCAGACTGGGTCCAGAGAGTTCCCTAGCCCCTACAAAGAAGCAAGAAATATGATCAGTTACATGTTCATGGGTACCGTAACATCTGAACAAACCACTATCTCAAGAAAAACATAAATATGCCTGGTACCGAGACCAGAGAAAAATGTCTCTTGTGAGATATATGGATGATCCACTATCACAAGGTAACTCAATGAAAAAACCCTATTATATCAGAACCTATACATCCAAACGAGTGCCAGGCTGTTAAGCCCCCAGCCCCGCGCCCCACCCAGGACGGAGGAGGGGCTCACTTCCAGTGCGGTGGGTACTGGTGTGTAGAAAGAAATCCATCCTCGCTGGAAATTGTAGCCCACTTTCCAATTACACAACTGTAGTCGGACCTTGTAATATCCTCAGTGGTGGCAGAGGGGCATCCTGAAAGAAATGGTTTTGATATTTGGAAGTTGAGTTAGATTCAGTGATTAAAGCAAATGTTTAAACTGAGCTTCTGAGGGAGAAACAAACGATGAGGGTGATTTTCTTGTATGGTCTGTAAATCAACCCGGTTGCTAGAAAGGGATTCTAAAAATATTTTGGCAGCAGCCTTGGAATACATGTATATGGCTTCCCTAGATGAGAGCTTTGGGGATAGTGTTAATTTTCAGGGATAAGTTCTGATGTTTCAGTAAGTAATCAACTGTGTTATCTTGTGTGTCTTGCTTCCCTGATTAAAATATAAGATGCTGAAGACTGGGAAGCCAGAGCTTAGCTTAACTTTTGTTGGTGGAAGTGTTATTTGATTTCATCCTTCCCCCACTCTTGGGGGGAGTCTTCCCCTCCAACTTTTCTCTTTCTGTTTTCCTCCATGTCAACTATGTTGGGAAATCCTACTGGCTCTGCCTTTAAAATATACCTGCAGTAAAGCTGCCTCTCACATTTCCCGCTGCTCCTGCCCACACCCACCTTCCCCTCTCATCTGGGCAACTGAAGTGGTCTCCTCGCTGCTCTGCCCACCTCCGCCTCTGCCTCCTGGGCTGCAGCCATCTAGAAGGCAGGTCGTATCACATCACACTTCTACTGAGAAGCCTCCGGTGGTTTTGGTGGTTGGCAGACTGACTGCCCCTAAAGATGTCCATGGCATGTGAATATGTTAACTCACATGGCAAAAGGGACTTAGCAGGAGTGATGAAGAGTATGGATCTTGAGATGGGGAAAGTATCCTGGATTTACCTGAGTGGGTCCAACCTAGAGTGACGTGTCTTAGGGACAAGGGTCCTTATGAGCAGAGACCCTTTCCAGGCTGACGTCAGAGAAGTCAAGTTGTGGGAATGGAAGAAAGGTTAAAGAGATGTAAAGTGAGCAGACTTGATCCCTTGCTGCTGGTTTTGAAGACGGAGAAAGGGAGACAAGGGCCAAATAAGGTGGGCAGCCTCTAAACACTAGCGAAGGCAAGGAAAGGGACCCTCCCCAAAAGCCTCCGTAAAGGAACACAGCCCTTCTGACACCTCGGCTTTAGCCCAGTGAGACCTGGTGTTAGACAGCTGACCTCCAGGACTGCAAGAAAATAAATTTGTGTTGTTTTAAGCCACTAAGTTTTTGTGTTATAGCACTTTGTTACAGCAGTAATTGGAAACTAATTACTACAAATGCTTTTATGTGTTTGTTGGCTTGTTTGCTTTTATTGTCTGAAAGTAAGCTTGAAGAAAGCTTGAAAGTAAGCTAGAAAGTAAGCTCCAAGAAGGCAGGAATTTTCACCTGATTTTTTTTGTCTGGTCTATAATCAGTGCTTAGAAGATGACACATAGCAGCTGCTCAATAAATAATGAATGAATGAATGAATGAAGACAAAGTGGGTAATTGTCATTAACAAAGGTGTTAATTGTCATTTGCTATGAACAGGCTCCTTGCCATGAAATATTGATCATTGCTAGCTTTGGCTGGACATAAAATTAGCCCTCAACAATAAATTCCTCCAACAGGTGATTCTTTTTTACATTTTTATTCTTTTCTTTAGATGATAATATGCACTAGCTGTTTGCATCCAAAGCTGGGAGATAGAATAATATCATGCCTGTTCCTGCAAGCTGCCTGCATGGTAACTTCTGCTTAGCAATACAGAGCTAGTGTCCCAGCACAGCTGCCACTCCCTGGCCTGGTGACATTGGGCAAAGCTTCCCCCTGTGCCTCATATTCTTCTGGGAGGGGGCTGGACTAGATGATGATTCCTGGGGCCTCTTTTACTTCCAAAGTCCTCAGTGCCCACTGGTTTTGCAACTACTTGGGTCATTCATGGTGGTTAACTGTAGGGAGATTTGGGCACCATTTCTTTGGGTGCTTTTGAGAGACAGACGCTCCTTTGTGCTCTGCCCTGGAAGCACTCCAGATGCCTGGGAGCATTGATTCTCTTGAGATGAGAGAGCACAGGTGGAGTGTGGGAGTGTGTCAGCCAGTGTCACAGCCAGGAAGACAAGAAGGGAATCTCAAGGTGGGAGGAGACAAACATGGCAGAGAGCCCAGGGGAGGGGCAGGGAAGAGAAGAGGGTCATGACACATCAAAGGTCTTGAATTCTCAGAGAGAAGAAATGTTGTATCTGACTGAAGGATATTCATGGCATGCATATGGAAGGAGCTTGGTGGCTGAGTTAGGGAGCGGTCCAGAGCATGGATTTTGAATTGATCTCTTTAGACAACAGTTTGGCAATATCTAGTAAAAGCTGAAGATATGTTTACACTATTAACCAGCAATTCCGCTCTTCTACGGACTGAATTGTGTTACCCAAAATTTACATGTTGAAGTCCTAACTACCCCCCACTACCATGTGATGGTATTTGGAGATGGTGCCTTTGGGAGATAATTAAGTTTAGATTAGGTCACAAGTGTGGAGCTCTGGTGATGGGATTTGTGTCCTTATAAGAAGAGACCAGAGAGCTTGCTCTTTCTTTCTTCCCGTCATGTGAGGACACAGAGAGAAAGTGACTGTCTATATGCCAGGAAGAAGGCACCAAAACTTTGGACTTCTAGCCTCCAAAAATAAATTCCTGTTGTTCAAGCCACCCAGTCTATGGTATTTTGTTATGGCAGCCCAAGTATTTACACACTTGAATAACTCTTGCACATATGAACTAAGAGATAAGAATATTTACAGCACTGTTGTTACAGCAAACAATAGGAATATCCACTGATGATAGAAAAAATAAATGGTGGCATATTTATACAGTGGAATACTACACAGCAGTAAAAATGAATGTATTCATCCCAGCCTATTAACACAGATGAGTATCCCAAGTTGCAGAGGAATATGTGTAGTATGAATCCATTTATATAAGTTTAGATTCATGAGTCATTTAATAATATGTCATTACGCATATCGCTGCACATACTTACATGGTAAAATTATTGAGAAAAAATCAAGGTGATAAAAAACCCCCATAAAATTCAGGAGAGTGGTTACCCTGGAGAAGGGATAAAGCGAATGAGAACTGGGGCAAGGGGTGGGCGCATTGGTGGATTCAAAAGCATTTATGATGACTGTGTTAGACTGCGTGGTGAGGTGGTGAGGACATGGGTTTTGTTTTGTTATTCCTTATACCTCCTATGTAGTGTTATGTGTATTATTATGTATGTACATGACATATTTCATCATCAGGAAAACAATTTAAGCAATGAAACAAAACATAATGGAAGCATAGGTATTGGAAGCCGGCCAGCCTGGGCTCTGCTCCAGGTCTTGCTGCTTTATTAACTAGAGATCTGAGCAAGGCTCTTCTCTTTGTGACTAATGGCACTTCCAAATGGGGATCTGAAAGGAAACCAGGAAACAAGGGAGAAGAGCCTGCATACAGTAGGTGAGTAATGATGATGAAGGCGAGTGAGGAAGGCCTACAGAGCTATTAAAAATGTTTTTATTCTTCTGTTAGGTAAGTGTTGCAAAATGTTTCAACCATAATAATGAACCTGCTGGGGAAGCTTTGTAGTTTGCAAACCCTTTCTTTCTTGGAGCTGACTCCTCTTTGAGGCAAGTGAGAGCAGATATAAGTTTGTATGGGATGAATGGACTAAAAGGATAGACTGTGAATCCCACCATCACAGTGGGAGATGTTAAACACAATGCCTTTTAAATCCAGCAGGCTACAGGTTAGTACAGCTGTAGGGCATTTGAACTACTCAATGAAAAACATCTATTTGGTGGACCTATGGGGAGCCTTGCATCCCAAAGCTGGGGCTCTCTTTCCAGTGCAAATATTTATAAAAAATGGCCTATATATTAGGCAACAAAGAAATCAGGAACACATAGATGATGTTTTCTGACTACAATGCAATTAAGTTAGAAACTAATAACAAAGAGATAACACAAACATACACATTTAGAAATTTAAAGATAATTCTGAATAACCCGGGAATCAAAGAAAAAAATAATGAAAAATCTAGCAAAGAGGGTTTAAAAGCTGTCTTTGCTAAGCTTGAGCTGGCCCTGGAGAACATGACTAGGTAGTTATGTTTGTCCTGGGTCCTTGCTCTTTAGGACTCATCTTCTTTATCCAGGCTCCAAGTGCCTGCCTGTTGTCTTTAGACCAGTGTATGATGCATTTATCACTTTCACACCACTCCACCCCTGCCCCCACTCTGCCTATAAACATCTTCTAGTTGACTGTCAGGGGTGGAAAAGAACACATTTGTGGAAGGCTGACTGTGTACCAGGGGCTGGGATTTGAGTGTAGAGTTGAATAAAACATAGTGCTTGCCCATGAAGAGCTCCCAGCTGAAAGGGAAAAAGAAATATAATACCAATTATAGCCATATAGGTATAATCATGGGACCGTGTGATGAATGCTTTTGTAGCCACCTCCAGAAAGACACTTTGGGATGAAGAGACCAACAGGACAGAGCGCACAGAGGGAGTGGGGTGGGATGTGGAAACTCAGCACAATCAAGGTAAAATTTCAGGTGCGTCTTGAAGGGTGGGTGTAATTCTTCAGGAGGAGGAGTGGAGGAATGGCGTGGGAAAAGACAGGTGTGAAGGAGCCTGGTTAACGTGGGTCACGCAGAGTGCTCAGGGCAGGGCTGGCGAGCTGTGGGGCCCGTCTCCCTGAAGGGGCTTGAATTCTAAGGAGTGTAAGGAGTTGGGGTTGCATCATAGGAGAAGGGGAGTTAGCAAAGGTTTTTAGGCAGGAAAGCACCAAGGACTGATGCGGGCTGTTTTCAAAAGCGATCGTGGGCAGGAGAGGTGAAGATGCATGGGGGCGAGTGGGGAGGAGGCTGCTGCGGCCGCCGGGCTGAGGGTGATGAAAACAGGATACATGGATGTGAAGATGCTGGACGGTGAGGCTCAATGTGTTATCTCTCCCAAGAATTTTTATATTTTGAACAGGGGACTCTATCTTAACCCAAAGGAAAGAAACTCTGAAGATGGCAATACTCTGGACTGTGACAAGCCATGGGGAAAGAGGTATTTGGTTAAGGGGCCTAAAGGGGCCCTTTGGGTTCTTGAAATGGATTCCATGTAAGTGGAGTCACTACACTGTCTTCCGTGCTGTTCTTATTTGTGATCAGCATAATTTTAGTTCTGGATACCTTATATGTACTAAGAAGAGTTGTAGCTGAAACTGCAGAAAAACACAATTTAACTGGATTTGAAAAAGAAAGCTCTTTCTCCACCCTGACCATCTAAGACTCAGCCTAAATCCTAGCCCACCATTCCTGAGAGCATTCACTTCCCCCAGCTGGTCAGTGCAGCAACGTGATGGGTGGAAACTCGGGCCCAGGCCAGTGCAGAGGCAGGAGGCTCCTCTGCCAAATCAGTCCTGGCATAGAAACTGCTGCAGGGCTGTCGTCTTGGGTGCCACAGGGCCAGAGGGGAGAGGCTGGCGTGGAAGCTCTGCGGAGGAGAAGATTGTACTCAGGGAAACCCCTGTGTCTGGGATCAGGACTCCTGCTGAAACAGTTTCTGAAATGCTGAGCAATCATTTGCCATCCCGGCTCCTGCTTGAGTGGACAGAGAGAGTGTTTGGTATTCACAGTGATAAAGCTAAAGAGAAGAGTGGTCTTTTCTGCATTGGAAGAGGATGTTAGTCCATTTCTACCCCCAGGGCTGGGTGGAGCTATTTCTGTGGTATGGGGAAAAGCTTCCTGAGCCGTCCACATTCGCATGTGGCCTCATTATCTCCTCACAGGTGTTACTAAGACAGTTGGCTTAGGCTGGGGATGGGGGAAGGGAGTGGTCATGGCTCAAGGCTATGATCTTCCTGGGCCACCCGGTATTCCCACACTTGGCCTTGTGAACATGGTGCCTTGACACACCTGCCACAGTTTTCCCGGGCTCCTCCCCAGATTGGCCTGGGGCATCTCTTTCCCATTCCCACATGCTTCTCTGAAAGCACAGACGTGAACAGGACAGGTGCACCCAGATCCAACACAGACAAGAAGAGGGAAGCTCAGATTTCCCTGGGGCCTAATTTCATCGGAGGTCAGTACTGCCAGCTGAGTTCTAGTGCCAGCATCCCGGATGCCTCACCAGGGTCCAGGCTTGGCAGCCCAGGTAGTTGTCCCCAAGCAGTCCAGCTTCTTTCTGCAGCTGTCTTGACTCTGGCCTTAGCCTACCCTTGCAAAAATGGGCCTGCAGCCAATCAGATAAGCAGATGTGACAGGAGCTGGATGCTCCTGGCAGGGGAAGGGAGGGCTGAGGCCTGGCTGCCTCTCAATCTCTGCATTTGTCATCATGTCCTAAAAAGAGCAGAGTGCCTTGTGGTATGAGAACTTCTGCAAAGACTCTGGAGCATTCTGGAAAACTGATGGCTATTTGAACTCCAGCATTTAGCTTCTAAAACCTGCTAATGCCACCTATCCCTACTACTTCACTCCCCTTAAATCCTGGAAGCCAAGCTTAGGGAAAATGCATGAAGAAGACACAAGCTCATGGCAAGACTTACGTCCCAGTCCCATCCAGGCTCAGAGGCATACAAGTCTCTCTTCCCCTCCTCACCTCCCCCCAGTGAGACTTAGAATCTTGTAGCCAGAGAGATCCTGAGGAGACCCGTTATCCTCCTTTATATACCCTTATTCTCTGGAGAAGCATGACAATTTTATGCTGACAAAATCCTGACTTCCACGATGGACAGTTCTGGACCTATTTTTATTTGTATCCCTACCTACCAAGATTTTGTTGAGCTTTATATCTTGTGATATATATTATGAAAATTATTTAAAAAATCCATTTCTAAATACAAAATTAAATTACAGTAATAGATATATTTGTATTAAAGTTTACAGGCATGGAGTGAAGGGTTTGCACCTGATCCATAGGGCAGTGGAGAATCATATATGTAGCTCAGAATATAGGCCAGGCTCAGGACTTGGTGACTTATGTGTATTTTGCCATTTTATCCTCTCATCAACCCTGTTAAGGTTGATAATTCCATTTTACAGATAAGGAAACTAAGGCTTGGGAAGGTTAAGTGATGTACTGCAGGTGCGATAGCTTGGAAGGGCAGGGGCAGGATGAGAACTCATGCCTATTTGGCTTCAAAACCAAGATTCCAGGTGGCCTAGAGAGGTGTCATGCTGCATTATGGCACACCTGGGTCTTTCTCATCATTGCTAGGCTAAGCCAATGTCTCCCAGTCCCTTTGCAGATGTAATGGTTCAAGATTTTTCAGTTGGGTGGCTCCTTCTACAGCCCTTTGGGCCTGTCAAAATCCTACCTGTCTATTTGTCTGAGCTCATGTGGCCCCTCCACTGTGAAGCCTTCCCAGACCTCCTCTGTCCTTTCTGCAAATGCTGGCCCCACTCTGTGTCCTGAGCCCTCACTGCCTTCTACTGTTGCCCACTGTGGTCATGTCCAAGATCCCCTGTCACTGCAAGGACTTGTCTTGAGCCATGCAACTTCCATCTTAGAGGCATGTCCTCTAGGCCTCCGTGCCACGCAGTAAGTGGCCAGGGGTGGGGCTTGAAAATGAGGTGAGGCACAGGGAGGCACGTGAGGAGGAGGAGAGCAACGCCCCAGAGTGCAGCAAGATTTGGCCAAGAAGTGGTGTCGGTCAGGGGCCACCAGAGTCTTAATCAGTGAGACTTAAGGGAGAAGAAAGAAATTCCAGGTTCAAGGAAGGGCCACAATAGGAGGGTTACTGGGCAGGAGCTGTGATGATGGTAAATGGAGAGGCAGAGGGAGATGCTGGAGATGCGCACTAGGCGTCTTCCTGCTGGCAGGTGAGGCAGGAGGCTGGGTGCATGAGAGGGGAGCTTTTAGGACAATTGCGTGGTGGTGATGCTTTCTTCCTAGTGGGGAGGCAGGTGGGACTGGAATGCATCCCTTTAGAAGCCTTAGGGAGTGCATGTCCTAGAGTAGGCCAGGGAACGCAGGAATAGTCCGGTAAATAGGCTCCATCGTTGATAACTTCACTCTCCCTCGGCTGCCACACCCACTCACTGGGGCATCATATCACTTTCTGCCCACCAGACACCATTCATCTGGGAAGATGCTACCTGGTGAGACAGGCAGAGCACGGCGTACATGTCCAGCAACAGCCACGTGCCTGGTTAGGGGCAGGGGACACAGTGGTTCCCTTCCTCAAGAAACTCACTAGCTACCTGTGTGACGGTAGTGTATTGGCATTTCTGAGCCATAATTTGTTTACTCACCTGTAAAATCAGGAAATTTGTATCCACCCCAAGACATCTAGAAGGTGTCCATCTCTTTGTGAGCACTTTAAACAAAGCTAGATGACTATCTCCTTTTCATTGGGCCAATGCTCAAGGTATGCTGGACATGTGCTATTTCTCCTGAGCCCTCTCCTGTCTTCCTCCTGACTCTATCCCAAAAGAATTAGCTATTTTAAAAAATATATACCCATTTTAAGTGCTTGCTGTCCTAAATTCTTTACATACATTATTTGACTGAACCTTTAAAACAACCCCAAATATTATTACCCCCATTTTAGCAATGAGGAAACCAAGGCACAGACAAGTCAAGAAACCTTATCAAGGTCACACAGCTAGTGAGTGACGAGGTAGGATTTGAATCGGGATTCAAAGGTGTGTATATTTAAAGACTAAGTTAAACTGCTCTTGTCCCTTCCATCCATCTGTGGACAGGACTGACTGAGGAAACAGCCTGACCACACACAGACCCCGTCAGTGGTATTTGGAGGGCCAATGTTTCATTCTGGGGAACTAGACCACAGGTCAAAACAAGGATCTGGGTTCAGAATGTTGATGAGTAGGCAACACCAGGAGAAATCACATGCCACTTAGCCTGAATACCTTTAACTTCCTTTTCTCCACCAACAAGCTAAGCAGCAGCTGGGAGCAAGCAAGAGGGCTTGGGAGGCACGTGCTACCTGTCTGGGGCCAACCAGTCTCCTCGCACTGCCTTGGGCACCACTCATTCTCAGCCAGGATTCCTCTCTCAGAATTCTCTGACCTGATCTGCACAAGGGGCTGGGGCCACTCAGTGGTCGGTGTGTGGTGGTCATCTACGAGTTCAGTACACTCAGGAGAGATCCAGGGAGTCAATGCTCAACATGACCTGGGTGTCCAGGCTTGGCATGATTAAATGAGTATGTGAAACATAGTTAATTGTTTCAAGTATTAGGCAAAAGCAAGTTATTGTTATGGAGGTACTGGGAGCCATCTTTCTTGAAGAGGAATAACCCGAAGATAAGAGGGGCTAATCCTTGCTCAAGGTCACAGATGAGGAAAGAAGAACCAAGAATTGAACCTGGATCTCCCAACTCCTTGTCTACTCCCAACTGGGTCCAGATTCTGAGATTCTTGACACCAGCCTGGGTCGAAAACATGAATGCTTTAAAACATGTCGTTTTCCTCATAAAGTATGCAGCTTTAGTGAAATAGGAAAGATGTCATTATTTCTCTTTTTTGTATTGGAAGCTGTACATATCATACTCCAGAATGTAGGTCTGTGAGAGTGAGGGCTTTGTCCCCGCACACAGAACCATGCCTGGTACCCACGAGGTGCTCAGTTCCTACAGGCCACTGGGAGGGATCTGGTGCCGTTGTCGTTTCCAATCAATGTGTTGTCCACTTAACCCAGGATTTCCAACCTACTACTGCAATGGCTTGGAACCTCAGAAAAAACTTCTAAATCTTCGAATTTTATAAAACACTTTCCTAATGAGGGTTATGAGTGAACAGGACTCTTGGGAACATAAGCTGGTAGGTGGCGGAATAAAAGCAAAGACAAAAGTGAAACAAAGTGCAGAGAGGAAGAAAAACAGTCAGAAGCAATCTTTGAGAAGATCTGTTTGTATGTTTACTTACTTACATTATATACTACCTTTCCCAGAAAGTATTAAGGGCAGCTCTAATGCCCAGGAGGTGAACCGGAGATGAGCACAGTGTGGTAAGTTGCAGAAGGCATGGGTGCAAGATGGACAGATCCCAACCCTCTGCCTTTAATAGTGCTGTGACCTCAGGCCAGCGACTTAACCTCCTTGAGCCTCAATGTTTCCAACTGTAAGATAGAAATTGTTCTGAAGATTAGACACAATATATATAAAGTGCCCGTCAGAGTGGCTTCCTGGCATATAATAGGCCTTATGTGATTGAAATCTATTATCGTTATTTTACCAATAGGAGGAGAATGAAGTGTCACCGCCATCCTTATCACCACCACCGTCGCTGTTGTCGTTGTCACTGGTATTTATTGAGTCCTCACCATGGGTTAGGTACGATTCTACGTTCTTTACATGCATCAGTTCATTTAATCCTCACAAGCCCATGAGTAGGAACATGAGGAAAGAGAAGCATTCAGAGGTTAAGTCACCTGTCCAAGATCACACATGTGGGATAGAGCAGCACTTCAGTACCGGCATGGCTCCTGCCACTGTCAGGCTGTGCACCCCACCTGAGCACCAGGTTGTCTCACACATGCCCCAGGATGTAACTAGATGAGAGCCTTCCTGCTGTCTGGTCTATAAGAAAGAATCCTAACCTGCAAAGCAGTACTCAAACAGGAAGCATTACAATGATGGCTCGGATAAAATATACCATCAGCAAACACCCTGGACTTCAGCTGATTTTCCAACATCATCCCCCCTACCGTGGAACGACGGGGAACAGAGGAGCCCCACTGACTTCCAATCCACTCCTGCCGCCCCTGATTCAGTGTCCCCGGGCAGGCCTGTCATCTTGTCCTGACAACCACAGATGAGATGCAGCAAACTTAACACCCTTTGGCACTTGTACTATTGGAAATAAACACACAGAGGAAATCGCTGGTTAAAATGCATGCAATGTTCTTTTAAAATACACAAGCGCTTTCTAAGACAGCCATTTCACTTGGCAGTCGGGAGCTCATGGTTCCAAATTAAACAAGAGTGTTAGTGAATTGAGCCAATTCATCCACTTCTTCCCAGTGTCAATGTATACGCCAGTGTGGCCGTGGGTCTGTGTACAGCCAGGGAATGTTTACACGACGAGAGTTGAGCCTGGACAGTCAGGATTTGATCCCTCCTTCCCACTTTGCCACCGGTGCTCAGTGGATTCTACCCTTCTTGTTCAGAGATGCAAATTATCTGCACAGGGTGAGCTCACAGCCAGGGGTTTTGGTTCCCAGCTAAGGAAACAACGTGTTTCTTGTGATGTCCTTTTCCTTCCTGAGGTTCTGGACCATGGCTAAAGGTGTGGACACCGGACACTTATGAACTGAAGGAAGAATAGGCAAAAGAGGACAGACTTTAATGCCCATTCAAACCAAGCCTGGGACTACCCTTTAGGAAAGGTGCCATCTGCAAGTGGAAGGATTTGAAAACAAAACTTCCAATACATGAGCAAATTGTTGCAGAGAACCATTGAATGTTCACACTCTCTAATCTTATTACATCCTCGTTTTACAGATGAGTTAGCTGAGGCAGCTAAGGCACAGACATGTTAAGCCTGCTAGAGTTGCAAAGGTTGTGTTCTCAATCACCAGGTTTCCTTTCTGTCGCTTCACTATCTGGAAGTGGCACAGTCGAGATTTCAGCTCTGAGGTGTCTGCTGTGAGAGCTGACTCTAGTACGTAACACATGTGAACTTGGTTAAGTTTCTCATGTTTCCAGGTCTCAATCTCCTCCACTGTAGAATGGGCGTAATATTATCCATGTTATATACTGCCACAGGATTGC